>NC_090279.1:163246667-163552083 GCF_040414725.1 Anabrus simplex | reverse complement strand
CAGGGGCTGGTTGGATCCTCAAATAGCACCACCAAAGGTTATGCGGTCATAAGGAGACCCCAAAAACCAATGGCAGCACCAAAATGAGGCATACTAGGCAAGATGAGAAGTGAGGTAGTTTGCCATTGCTTTCCTCACTTGGTCAGAAAGTACTATTGCAGCACGACTGACCCTATGAGCAGCACCTTTCATAACACTCAGATGCACTAGTCGTGCTCTGAATGTCATTACTCAGCACTACTCATACCTCAGCAACTTCCATATTGTCACAGCCATGGATGTTGACTGGGACTTTGGTGGAAGCTACACTTTACTCTGGCCTGTGCCAAGAGATGGATGCAAAAGTACTGTATCCATCAAGAAGTGACAGCAGGCAAAGAAAAGCATTTGTAGAAATTGATTCCCATTAAGGCTGATAGTTTTCCATTAAGGTTGGTCATGCGTACTATATTTTGTGGGAGGGTAAAATCACTCTTTTGACTTCCTATAAACCCCCAACCAAACCGGGATTTAGAAATAATATCGAACCTAATACCTACCGAAGGCCAGATATAAAGTTTGGTAGAAATATATAGAGTAGTTTCCCAGTTATAATACTGTAATTCAGCGAACAAACAGACAACACGACAAAAAAGCTAAAAACAAAGTCCGTTCGAACTTAGACTGAAAAACGGTCCGTTAATATCTCCCTTATTAATCTTCGTTTCGAAAGGATGCATATGAGAAAAAAAGTTTAATAAATTGATTTCCATTGTTTGGTTGTGTATATTTTGTGGGAGTGCAAAATCACGGTTTCGGTTTCGTATTAACCCCCAGTCAATTCAGGGATTTAGAAACAATATTGGCCCTAAAACCTACCCAAGGACAGGTGGATTCTAAATATGAAGTTTGGTAGAAATATATCCAGTAGTTTTCAAGTTATAAGAACTCGGACAAACAGACCAATAAACAAACAAACACCAAAGATAAAAAATACGCAGATAATCATTATTACACCTGAAACAGTATTTGAATGAAAATTTCGCCAAAATAGTCCATGTACAGACACACGGTCGTTACGATTTTATTTATATAGATAAGGAATCTACTCCACGTACAACACCTTTTGGCTATGTCCACGGGACTTGGCCTGCAAAACCGTCCGTTAATAATATCTCCTTTATTAACCATCCTATCGAAAAAGTGCACCTGTGAGAAAAGTTTTAGAAATGGATTTCCATCAAGGTTGGATGATTTCCATCCAAGTTGGTCTGGTGCATTTTGTGGGAGAGTAAAATCACTGCTTCGGTTTCCTATAAATCCCCAGTCCACTCCGGGTATTAATATTTGAAATGCTGTATGTTGTATGTTGGGTATTCAGCCCGAAGGCTGGTGTGATCCTCCACAGCTCCGCCAAAAGCTGTCATAAATAGCTTAGGCTGATTCTCCACGAGCAGGTAAAACGCCGCTGTTCGCCCGCTACAAACCCGCTTGCGGAACAGAACTATGGGGTATTTGTAGAGCTGTCTACACGGGCGGTTTGCACGCCCCGGGTGGACGCGTCCATGAGCTGGCAGGCGGGTCTAACGCCAGCAGAGGCGTCATTCCCGCTAGCGGTAGAACAGCGAGTCATACTCCACGTGGCGGCAGTGAGCAGTTTACCCGCCTCTGTCGCACGATAGGAACTGCCTGAAGTGTAGTATATTCTTTACTAGCTGATGTACCCGTGCTTCGCTACGGAATTCTACATTGTATACAGAAGTATAGGTTAGGTAGTGTCCACGTTGTGAGCAAGATTGTATCAAATTCCATAGCTCCTAACGTTACCCTAGAAACGCGACGGGAAAGACACCAAACGTCTTTTCTCATATGAAGACTGGGTTAGGGAATATTCATTGTAACGATAGGCCCGCTTGCCTACCATCAGTCACAATCAGGTCCGGGAGTTTAGATTATAATGGCAGACACTGCCTTTTTACATCCTCAGAAAGACTGTCTTAGTCATTTTCCCAACTGAAATGAACATAGGTCATTACAATGATGTCAGTAGGAATGGCGCGATTAAAAGCAATGTTTTCATATGAAATACTCGATCAAATGAAAAACCACGCATTTTCTCACTTTTAACGAACAGTACTACGCTGCCGATCAAACAATCCAAATTTTCAGAGCCTGAATGACCAAGCCGCAGACAGCCGTGATCCGTGAACACTCTTCGTCTTTTTTCGGCGGGGATGGGGGAGGGTCGAATAGTGGAGAGTTCCAGGGCAAAATCTATGCCCTTTTACTAATCTGTTTCCTAGGAATACACGATGAATCGGAAAATCTTAATTCATTACACTGGCGGGGGAAGAAATTATCTGACTTGGAGGCAAATTCTTCCTCAAAGCCAGAGGAGAAAGCCCCTCTTCACTGCCAATTTGGAATAAAATGAATATAGATTTAATAAAAGTGAAGCAGAAGAAGCTTTTCTTACGAAACGGCTCCACTGTAATTCTTTGCTTTTGTTTTTGTTTTGCAAGTTGCTTTACGTCGCACCGACACAGATAGGTCTTATGGCGACGATGGGACAGGAAAGCGCTAGGAGTGGGAAGGAATCGGCCGTGGCCTTAATTAAAGTACAGCCCCAGCAAATTGTAATCCTAGACCATGTCATACTACTACTACTACTACTACTACTACTACTACTCCTAAGTGAGCCTCTAACTTAAATTGTCCAGTGGTGAGCCGATTCGATAACCCAGGGTGAGTCCACCAACGTCTTTTCTTACCAGGTTCATTTTTTAATATTGCTAATAACTGTAGGTGAACAGCTCCGACAACACAACCTATTCGTACGACATCCATCATTATAGTATGGCAGGTTTATCGCTGGTGGAGAATGGCTGCGTGTGTCGCCGGCGTTTTTGGCGCTGTTTACAGGCGTCAATTCAACCGCTCGTGTAGAATAGGCAAAAAGTTTGAGCGTTCAGGCGGGCGAACAGCGGCGTTTTACCTGCTCGTGGAGAATCAGCCTTAGGTGTCACGGAAGAGGCGTACTAGAGAAATGAGGAGTGAGTTAGCTTCCCGTTGCTTTCCTCACCGAGCCAGAAGTTGCTATTACATATCAGTCTGCCAAGCCCACTGAAATGCATGCACCAACCGACCCTACGAGAAACATTTTCACACCATTCATAGCAGGGACTGGTTGCATAAGGAATGATATTACAAGCTTCACTCACACCTCAGTCACTCTCATATTGTCAAAGCCAAGGATGAGACAGACAGGTCAATGAAAGTAACAAATTTATTCTAGCCCATACCAGAAGACATAGTACACTGTAAATACTACATTTCGCCAGCAAAGGGATAGGACCTTAAAAGCTACCTTTGGACAGGGGGATGCTAAATGCGAAGTTTGGTTAAAATATTCCAGTAGTTTTGCAGTTATAAGAAATATGCTTTACATGGACCCGCTTTTAGGCTAAGTTCACTCGAACTTAGAGTGAAAAACGGCCCGTCAATGATATCTCCCTTATTAATCCCCGTATCGAAATGACGCGATGTGAACCGCATAGTAGAGGAAGGATCAAAAGCAGAGCTGATCCTATACGCAGATGACATGCTGATCGGAGCGAAAGAAAAGGAGGATGTGCAAAGGGCAGTCCGCAGACTAGAGACCTGGGTGGAGGAAAACAGCCTACAGATAAGTGAAGAAAAGACAGTACAAATGACCTTCAGAAAAGGTGGGAAATCAACGCCCAAAAGACAACATAACATTACACCAAAAGCCATTACAAAAGGTACGAAATTACAAATATTTGGGAATAACACTACAGACAACGGCGGCGTCCTTTGGTATACATATTCAAGAAAGAACGGCAGCAGCAATCAGAGCCTCATACAGCATCCAAAACATTTCAAACCTTTCAATCAGCACGGCGATGAGACTTTTCAAGACGACAGTAGCGCCAGTGATAACATATGGAATTGAGATCGTGTGGGAAAAGCTGAAGATCGGAGACCTGATGAGAATAGAAAGAATAAAAGCAATGTTCATGAAGAGGATTACCCGAGTCGGAAAGACAGCGCCATCCCGGATGGTATACGAAATGCTGCGGGAGACGTATTTCATAGAAGACATACGATCACAGTTCTACCTACAATCAACGGAAGCAAGCAGGGCACTAGTAAACATCAGGGAAAGGAAGAAAAGTGAAATCGACCTCGACTTCTACGCCTCACCAGCGATGACGGACGATAGATGGACTAGAGAGTGCAACTCACAGCGCCACGTGATAACACGACTCTCCATACATGGGTTTCACCACAAGGTATGCGTAAACCAGAAGTTCCATGAGCCAGACGAAGATTGTAAGTGCATTTTGTGTGGACAGAAGTGTAGTAGATATCACATCATAACATGCACGAAAAGAACCAGGACAATTACAGACTATAGCAAAGACTAAAATGTGAAATTTATTTAATGCTCAAACTTGAGTGTACATTTCTCTATTAACTAATGTATCGAAATGACGCACGGGAGAAAAAAAGTTTAAAAATTGATTTCCATTAAGGCAGGTAGATTTCCATTAAGTTTCATTGTGTATATTCTGTGGGAGTGCAAAATCACGGTTTTGGTTACCTATAAAACCCCAGTCAGTTCAGAGATTTAGAAACAAGATTGGCCCTAAAACCTACCCATGGACAGGCGGATTCTAAATATGAAGTTTGGTAGAAATATATCCAGTAGTTTTCAAGTTATAAGTACTCAGACAGACAGACAGACAGACAGACAGATACCAAAACTGGAAAATATGCAGATGGTCATTATTACACCTGAAACGGATAACTGAATGAAAATTTCGCCAAAATATTCAATGTACAGACACACAGTCGTTACGATTTTATTTATATAGATTACAAGTGCCAGTTTGTGGAAAAATGATCCGTTATGCGTGGTTTGTCGCAAACTTATTGCCAACACATGAAATCTTCAGTACTGTAATGCTAACGACGTTTCTTTCCCGAGTGACATTCCCACCCAGAAATGTAACTGTGGCAAAACTGCCCTCCAGCTGTGCTCGTGATGTGCGAAATGTCTATGTTTCGAATGTTTCGATATTGTCTAAGGGAATGCACCGTATCTCCCTGACGCGTTAATATAAGAATGAACTAACAAAACTTTGTAATCCTTGAAAAATACCATATATATCTATATATATATAAAATAAATTTTTTGTCTGTACATTGCTCAGAATTTGAAAAGAATGGTATTTCTGTATCGGTGATGTCCATAGTAACAAGGACCGGGCGAGTTGGCCGTGCGCGTAGAGGCGCGCGGCTGTGAGCTTGCATCTGGGAGATAGTAGGTTCGACTCCCACTATCGGCAGCCCTGAAAATGGTTTTCCGTGGTTTCCCATTTTCACACCAGGCAAATGCTGGGGCTGTACCTTAATTAAGGCCACGGCCGCTTCCTTCCAACTCCTAGGCCTATCCCATCCCATCGTCGCCATAAGACCTATCTGTGTCGGTGCGACGTAAATCCCATAGCCAAAAAAAAAAAAAAAAAAAAAGTAACAAGGAAATGCACTTTTCACTTTTCCGTAATGTCTGTCTGTCTGTATGTATGTATGTATGTACACGCATCGCGAGAAAACGGCTGAAAAGAATTTAATGAAAATCGGTATGATTGGAAATGTAATAATATATAATTTAGTTGAAATCAAATGACGTATGGCTTTTAGTGCCGGGAGTGTCCGACGACAAGTTCGGCTCGCCAGATGCAGGTCTTTTGATTTGACTCCCGTAGGCGACCTGCGCGTCGTGATGAAAATGAAATGAGGATGAAGACGACACATACACCCAGCCCCTGTGCCAGCGAAATTAACCAATTAAGGTTAAAATTCCCAACCCTGCCGGGAATCGAACCCGGGACCCCTGTGGCCAAAGGCCAGCACGCTAACCATTTAGCCATGGGGCCGGACCCTTGTATCCAGTAACTTGATAAGAAACATTCGTGTACTAATCGTCAATGGACGTAAGTAGATAAATTAAATTAAAAAATCATCGGAATTTGATCACGGGCATAAGTGTGAAACCGTGACGATAACCACCGCGTGCGAAATTTCAGTTTCGAATGTTTCTGCGATCGGTATCATCCGAGGGAAGCAGCAACAGATGTGCGCCTGCATACCTTCTTCTTAGGTCCCAGACTTCCAAGCGAATCCCACCTACCACGCAAGACCTGGCCTGAGGAGGAGGAAGAGGAGGAGGAAGAGGAGGAGGGCCTCTCCCGAGGGCCTAAGTAGAAGGAGGAGGAGGAGGAGGAGGAGGAGGAGGAGGAGGAGGAGGAGGAGGATGCCTCTGCCGAGGGCCGGTGGAGGTGGAGGCCGCCGAACCCGCCACGTATACTACTCATATTTAACTGGCTTAAAATATAATAAGCTTATATTATTGTATAATACTGCAGTTAACCTCCAATACCGATGTGTTGTTGTAGGTGCGATCTGTGGATTTTGATTTAATACAGGAAAATGCATGTGCATATGTGTGTGGTTGCTTGTGTTCCGAATTACCCCATTTGGAATGCCGTAATGCGCTGTCAAGCACTGAAGAAAATATGGGTGACTTAAGAAATGCCCATATTTTATTGAAACCAAATGATAATGCAAATTTGCTTTATCGTAATGTAATGGTAAGTGTTGCTTATAGGGAAATTTTGAATGTTTTTGAGGCTAAATTTATAGATTTTCTTTCTGTTAGTAGACTTCACGTTAAGAGGAAAATTGTGCAGCTCTTAAATGTTAATTCATAGAATCATGTGGGTAAGGAAAATGCTGATATTTTTATTAACGAGTGTCATAATAAGGTGATAAAATGTTTTTAAATGAGAAAAAAAAAGACAAATCTAGCCATAAAAGTTCACACAGGAATGCTAAAGTTAAAGAAAGTAATGCATAAATGAAGAACAAGCCCTTTCAAAGCAGTCCATTTCACATCTTGATTATATGTCTAATTTCAGTCTTTAAATAATAACCTGTTAAATAATTCTTCATTCGTTTATCCAAAATTGCTTTACCAACTTTGAAGTTAATATCTTAATAACACTTTCTTTCTAGACGTAATTTATTTATGAATTTCCAAATATGCTTTTACATTGATATTTTAATTTAGCGCAAATTTCCAGGTCTCGCCACTACTAGCGCTACTTGCGAATTGTCTCCCATTTTAACAAGGCTAAATCCGGAAGTGTCGCGTATTGTCTCTACTGTATTTGATCAAACAGGCGGTAAAGTTTCCACAAAAGAAGATGTCTTGGGGCTGCCTTGCATCAATTGACCCTAAATGTTTGGTTCCTGTTAATGGAATGATGAACAGTGGCAAGTACACCCCACCTTTAGAAAGAAAAGCTGTGGCGTGCGGTGAACATATTCATTACCCCAACCGCACAAAAAGTGTTTGAAATATAAATAATCGTAGCCCCACTACACTCTCTAAAGTCAACATTACCATTTTATAAGGCTGCATTTTTCGTGGAAAGGTCTACCCGAAAAAGATCTTTCAAGAATATTTTCAACCACACGCTCGCACATACTTCCAAATTGATATTCACGGTAATGACGACACCATCATAATCTATAGCAGATTTTAAACAATGTACTTTTAGTTTCATCCGGTGACGCTTCGTGATAGTACAGTCATGGTTTTCACAAAATTACACTGGGACTAACTATTTGTTTTTCACTTAAAAAGCTTAATCTAAACTAATCAGCAAAATTTAACTGGTATTGGTCGTCGTCAAGAGGTCATTTCATTCCCACCACAATAGGGTGGGCGGGCCATCAGCTCAACAAAGGAGCTCTTCGGCCATATGGGAAGACAATAAGCAGTAAAAAGTGAAATGGAAAAGGCATGTGTCGTACACACCGAAAAGGGAAGAGAGTAAGTGAATTGGCGCAGGGAGACCGGGACAACAAGCCGGGACCCAGGGAGGAGCCGCAAAGCACCCGATCGAGCGAACCCCCGCAAACACCATAGGGAAGAGGGACGAGAAATTTATTGACAGAGCAAAGTATCCCGGGCGCGCATTACAGAAAAGTAAAGGTGTTACATAAACAGTGAGTTATACAAAAATGACAGAGAACTAGGAAAGAGAGTGTTACAGAGTGTGAGGCGGGGCAGGTTGTGGGTACGGTGGGACAGTAGTGAAAGGAGGACAAGAGGGGTAAGATTGGAGGAGGAGATAATAGAGAGTGGTGGTGATATTGGTGACGGAGGTGGCAAGTAGACGGAGAAGTTCTAGAAAGGAAAGAGGCGGTGGGCTGGAAAGTAGGTGCGGAACAGGAGGGTGAATAGCGTGCGACGGGGGGTCGGGTGGCGGTGTTGGTCGAGAACGGGGAGAGGGGGGTGGGGAAGGTGATCGCGCGGCGCGGGGTGGGGAACGAGAAGGCTCCACACGATAAGTCCGCCGGTGAAGATGGACGCCGTTGTTGAGCAAGCGTTGGACGTCTTCATTGGTGGGAAGCTGAAGGCGAACCATGTACGTCGGCCCATAGACGTTGAAGATGCGGAAAACTCGCCACGCCGGGACGCCTGCCTGATGGAGGTCGAGCAGGAGGTCTTGCTCAGTAATAGCAGGGTCAACGCCACGAAGAACACAGCTGAATGATGAAGACGGGTGATGTGCCGTAGTAGCGCCAGACTCTCGGACAGAGGCTGGCTGAGTGGCGTTGGCAGTAGCAACGGAGTCGGCAGGGGGCCGCTGGGGACTCATAAGAGTCGTAGATATGGAGGATACGGTGGGAGACATCAACGGAGAGGAATGACTAGACGTAAGAGTGGGGGTGGAAGAAGATGGGGAAATATGAACGGAAGCGGTGACGGTAGTGGTAGTAATAGTAAGAGTAGGTGAAAGATGTTGGACGGGAGTCGTGAGGGGAGCAGCGGTAGACAGAGGGAGGGGAGACGGTACAGAGAGAGGGAAGTCAGGATCAGAGGCCAGGTGCTGTAAAATATGGGCAGGAGTAGGAAGAACTTGATGCGGGACATGAAAGATCAGTAAGTCACCGCGAACGAGGGCCAAAGATGCCAGTTGCGGATCGCGGAAGAAGACCACAATATCAGGAGACGGCTGGCCAGAGAAAGCATCCTGGAGACGAAGTACCACTCGAACGTCAGCCCCGGTGTCACAAAGCCACTTGCGAATTGCGTCGGGGGAATAGGCAGTGTCCACATTCTTCACGAGACAAGAGGAAGACATGGTGGGGAGTCGACAACCAACTAGGCGTCTGCCCGTTTGCTTGTTCTTGGGCCGGCTGAGGATGCGAAGAGGTGAGTGCCACCCAGCCGAAAAAATATGTGGACATACGAAGAGATCGATGTGATGATGACTGGTATTTTACCGTTGTTGAAGTTTTATAGTTTCACTCGCATACTGAGTGCGCGTGCATCAACGACAAACGAGGGAAAATATTTGTCACGACGTATAACACACATTATATTCATGAAAAATGTCACAGAACTCGCGAACCTTCACCTATAATCCAAGAGGAACACTACAAAAATTAACTGTATACCACCATCACAGACAACCATTCGCGCTTAACTCTGTGTTCATGCTGGGCAACCTAAATATTTTTCTGCGGCTATCGGAACACATACTCTACACGCGACATCAATGAATTGCTCGAAAAAACTGTGCACATGCCGAAACCCAAGACTAAAATATATCCTTCTATATTACAATTGATTTCATATACTGGGTCTATTTTTTATTTTTATTATTTTAGCAAGACGATGTGCAAGTGGCTATACTGTTAATATGTTGATATTTTTTTGCAGTCTCTAATGTGTGGAGCTGAAGACTTCGAGTGTCAAGTATTAAAATTAACACCCCTTAGCTAAGCTAGCTGGCCTGTCGCCGTAAAATGCGGTCAGGGGAGGGACCACAGCTTCGCCTCGTGGAAGCTTCAAGTACATGCGTTACCCACGCGACCTTAACTTTCGCTGGGGGTAGCTCTTTATCGCGTCGGCAAGCAAACCCAGCTCGCAGATGCCCAGAAAATGTTGTGTTCCCATATATCCTAACAACTATAACATTATAAAGTGTTTTGTTACCTCATTTAGTTTTCCTTCAGACGAGGAATTAAAACTGTACCACGCCGCTAATTCAAACATTGCGCCAGTTGAAACTCCTCTACTGGAGGAAGCCTGAACTTTAACTACCACATTAATTCTAAGGTTTCTCAGAAGATGTCTTTACTGTAAATTTTGAAGTGTTCTGAACTATGTCGGTTTCGATTTGTTTTTGTTTTCTCTGTAGTAAGAAGTGTGAACATTCTCTTCTAGATGGCACTACTTAAGAACTACAATTGAGCACCCTAGTGCGAAGTGAAGGAACTTTTTTTTGAAGAAATTTGCTATTCATAAGTTTGTTCTTTGTTAAATTTCTTTCAGTCATTGTTTGGATTGGCAGTATAACCCTTCTCTTTCCGCCAGTTTTGAATTTGACCAATGAGGAATTTCTGTAATTAATTTTTCACCAATAAGGTGTTTCTTCTTCGTCTGGTGTATTAGTTTTTGCTGTTACCCAATAAAATTTTGTGGGCGGGTTGTAATCATTCATGAAACGTCTCGAATTTTCCACGAGGGTATATAAATTGCTGATTTTCTCGTCTCCTGGCCACTTCAATAACATTTCTCTTAGTGTGATTATGTAGCAGGGGGCGGGAAGCGCCTCTTTCTTCGGGCAGCAGTTCATCCACAAGGTAATGGCCGTTTAATAACTTTATTTCTTGCTAGCTCAGCAGTTTAACCCTCGGGGCAGGTTCGAAACTTTTCTCATGTAACCTATCGTTAAAATGTAATAGACATTTGGTAAAATTTTGGCTCTTTAACTATAAAGTGGGATAGAGAGTGCCTAACCCTCTCGAGCTCCCTCTCATATTGTTCTGAGGTGACTACGTTTTCATTTCCATTTTTTTCTCCCTTCGTAATGTAAATAAGTTTTCTTATCGTGTCACCTCCGTAGTATGGGATTAGCCCTTGCATAAGCGGCCTAGTGCCAAATAGGTTTTAAAAATGTATTAGGAGTGCAAGTTACGCCTCCATTCAACTCAGAATTTTGGGCCATGTTATTGACCTGTTTCTTTACTTAATAGGCCTCAGTAGATTGGGTATTATTACCCCCGTTCTTGTGTGCCTGGAGGGCAGATTGAAGGTGGAGTTTGGTGTGGCCTTTGTATAGGCTTGATCTTTGAGAGCGGGTTTCCTCTTTCTTAAAAGTGGATTTTCTGTATGCCTCGAGGAGGCTTCACTGGGTAATTGGGAGCAAGTGCTCCTTGGCATGATTGGGGTTTTCTGCCCCTTTGTTGAACCTTGTATATAGGTAAAGTTGGGCTTATAGCTCAAGGATTGTGAGTCTGGGTCTCGAAGCCCAAATCCAGTAACAAACTGTAATTGTACTTTCTTAATTTGTTGATCTGCTACTTGGTACCTGTTATATTCTGTTATTTATTTATCTTGAAAAGAAAATATAACCTTTGTTAAAGTTTTATATTAACTTTAATTTCGTAAGTTGAGACCTATTCCCACCAGCACCTTCTTTCACCTTGCTGTTCCACAGATACCTCGGAACAAAAACAAAAAAGGATTTGTCATTTTAAACGGGATAATTGGGAACCTGGGAAGGATTCAATCGTATGCATAAAACATGTCACACACGAAATTTTTCAGCAGGGGATAAAATTTGTGATAGTAAAGTCAGCGTAACTATACTATCACCTAAACCTAATGAGCTTCTCTCTGATACATGTCCAATTATTTTCCCAATTTGCCAAAATATTTATCATCTAAAAGTGTTAAAAGAAAAGATCCTGAAGGTAGGAGCCTGGAAATGTACAGTAGGGTAAACAAGAAGATGGATGATATGCCAAATGTAACCCATTTACTCAAAATTCACCAAGTATGAATGTTACTGTATATTATGTTAAATTACCAGGTGTTGGTAAAAGAAATGACATGTCTAGCAAATGGTAAAATATCAAAGTAGTCTCAACTAAATGCAAATTATATAGGAACCACTTCTTGTAGTGTTAGTGTTAAATGTGTACAAATAAATCTATTAAAATGCTTCACAGTCTCATAGAGTATTGTGAGGTAAGCAGTGAAAGCACAATATTTGTCTTGACTCATATGTCTACGGATTCGAACTTTGCACTAAAAGGGCCGGGTTGAGTGGCTCAGACGGTTGAGACGCTGGGCTTCTGACCCTAACGTGGCAGGTTCGATCCTACCTCAGTCCGGTAGTATTTGAAGGTGTTCAAAATACGTCAGCCTCGTGTCGGTAGATTTACTGGCACGTGAAAAAACTCCTGATGGGTTAAATTCCGGCACCTTGGCGTCTCCAAAAACCGTAAAAGTAGTTAGTGGAACGTAAAGCAAATAACATTATTATTATTATTATTATTATTATTATTATTATTATTATTATTATTATTATTATTATTATTATTATTTGCACTAAAAAAAATAGTAAAGCCCTACTAAAAAAGTTTCGTTTGGAACTGTGAAAGCAAATCATTTACTGTCAAGAAACTTTCACAGTGATAACTTAGAAAAAAGGTTTAGAGTTTAGTATTGCTTATTGGTTGTAACTACTATGTTACTGCACCTCAAGTCCTAGAAAGTGAGGTAAAAATTAGGATTAAGGGTCTTCTAGTATTGCAGTGGTAGTGGTGATGGTATGGAAAAGTGAGGTTTGAAGAAATGTCTGATTCCATCAAGACAGATGTTATTGGACTCAATATGGAAATAATAAACAAATTAGACTCACATTTATCATGTGAATTTTTTTGGTGGACAATTTGAGATGTCAGGGGTAATATGCTTTACATTTCTGAGTATACAATAAGGGCAATATCAAGGAGAAGCTGTGACACTCGTTTAGGTCTCCTGCAGAGTAATGAAACAGGTGATCCCTAATTTTGAAGAACTTCAGAGAGGTGGGTTAGCGGTGCCATCACATTGTATTGTGTGTGTCTGAGGAACAGTGGTATGTGAAGATCATCTGGGTTGTGAAAATTATAAAGAATTTCTGTTTTCTCTATCATGAGCTGCTTTAGGAAGAGATGACAATCAACAGTTCTGGTTTGAACGCCGTCATTGTGGGCGTGACAATAATGGTGCGATAGACTGTTTATTGTCTACATTTTCCAATGTCGTGTTAAATAAGTGCTGAAAGAAGATGAAGAACACTAGTTATGTCAGCAGTGAGGATAAAAACACTAAGCGGAGGAAGCTGTCAACGCTCCACAATAATCGAGCTTGTGAATACTTTTTTAAAGTGTTTTGTTTTTATTCATGTAAAATGTGTATTTCTAACTTTTTTTTTTGCTAGGGGCTTTACGTCGCACCGACACAGATAGGTCTTATGGCGACGAATATTTCTAACTTCAGTGAATGCATTTACTGATATGTGTGTTTCTTAGTACCATTTTACGAAGAGTGTACATTTATCACAATCATTGTGTTCATCTAAATGTAGTGAATATGGGTGAAGTAATTCAAAATCGGACACGCCCCCTTTTCTCTCGACCTCCACTTGACAGATAGATACAGCGTTTTACTTTACAATGGCGAAAAATGAGGGTATCCTCCTATTCAATACATCATATATTCCGTCATTAGACGGAGCAAACAAATTCAGACATGTTTCGGCTCGCTTGAGTCATCTTCAGTGAAAAAAATTAGAGGGGTTAGAATAATTTACATAATATAACTTGAAAAAATGCTAAAAAACATGATGAAAGAGTAAACAAAAAAACAAAAGATTTAAAAATGACAAAACAGTTTGAAATTGCTGTCAAAATCATCCTAGTGGAAACCCATCACATCAAATTGGTCAGGAGGAGAGCGGGAGCAAACATTTTTGAGAGAAACCAAGCCTGAATTAACCTGCAGGCGAAAAGCCTGTGACAAGGAGAAAAAACACCATGAAATTTAAGGCTTTAGAAATAGCAGCATTCTCAATATCTTCTCAATCTAGCGGTCCCTTTCTTCATTATTGTTTCATAATGTTGGCTGGTGTTTTGCCTTATTATAGAGGGGTCGGAAGGGCCGCATATAAAAATATGAGAAGCTGTGTTAGGTAGAAGACAGATGCATAGTAAATTGTAGTAATCTAGTGGAAACCGCCAATGAAGTTCTAATGGTGTGCAGTAGGTGGTTGTCCTCTCTAGTGGCCTGGCTTTCTCAAAGTAACGGTCTCGTTCGCGTGAAAGGGACCGCTAGATGATTTTGACAGCAATTTAAAACTGTTTTGTCATTTTTAAACCAATAATTTGTAAACTATGAGGTCCACAACCTCACCATGCGCTACTATTATTTGTTTCCATCTGCATCATTAGTTTTCTCATTCCCTTGTTTCGCAGTTTTTAGTATCAATTATTATTTCAAATTAACACCTGTTTCACTGAATTTTGTCGCAGTAAGTTTTTTGCTCTGCATATTGATGTAAATATTGTATATTTGTGCTAATTTTGTTTTCCGTCCAAGCTCTCTTTTGTTTTTTTGTTTACTCTTTCATCATGTTTTTTAGCATTTTTTCAAGTTATATTATGTAAATTATTCCAACCCCCCTAAATTTTTTCACTGAAGATGGCTCAAGCGAGCCGAAACATGTCTGAATTTGTTTGCTCCGTCTAATGACGGAATATATGATGTATTGAATAGGAGGATACCCTCATTTTTCGCCATTGTAAAGTGAAAACCGTCAATACGGAATGATTCTAATATCTTGTAATAGATACAGCGTTGCCAAGCGCACCTTCCGGCTTTAAGGGCTGGTTTACACGGGTAGAGTAGCGAGGCGAGTAGAGTGGATAGTAGAGCTACTAGCATCGTGTAAACGACTGGGATAGTAGCAAGTAGAGTAGAGTAGCTAGTACGCAGTAGAGTAGAGTGGGTTTCCGCTGTGGTAAAGTAACTCTACCACTATCCTACCCCCTCCACCGGAACCGAGCTCCGAGAGCTAGCGGAGAAGGCCGAGGACGCTCGATTTTTCAGTTGACGCGTCATTCGCCTATTCCATGTGTGTACTGACGGTATTCCGCTGAGTAAACTGAGCATTTTTGTGTGTTTATTTGGTGGCAAAATGAAGGGTACGGAAGAAGAAACATGCAAATTTGTAGAACTGACAGTGAAAAAAGAATGTTTATGGAATATAAACAGCATTATTTACAGAAACTAAAATATGAGACGGGCGGCGGAAGAGAACTTGATTACGAAAATGGGTAAAGAGGGTTTTGGTTTTATGGAACTTAAACCGATTTTTTTTTAAAATACGATGTACCTACAACCAAGAACTGACGAAAATTCGTAAATCCAAGAAGTCTGAAGGTGGTGCCGCCGACATCTACACTCCCTCTCTTAAGTGGTTTAGTAAAGTATAATTTGCAAGGTAAAGATTAGCTGCCACCCCCGGAGGCCCGGGTTCGATTCCCGACTCTGGCACGAAATTTGAAAAGTAGTACGTGGGCTGGAACGGGGTCCACTCAGCCTCGGGTCAACTCAGTAGAGGTGGGTTCGATTCCCACCTCAGCCATCCTGGAAGTGGCTTTCTGTGGTTTCTCGCTTCTCCTCCAGGCAAATGCCGAGATGGTACCTAACTTAAGGCCACGGCCTCTTCCTTCCCTCTTCCTTGTCTATCCCTTCCAATCTTCCCATCCCCACCAGGGCCCCTGTTCAGCATAGCAGGTGACACCGCCTGGGCGAGGTACTGGTCATCCTCACCAGTTGTATCCCCCGATCCAATGTCTCATGTTCCAGGTCACTGCCCTTGAGGCGGTAGAGGTGGGTCCCTCGCTGAGTCGGAGGGAAAAATCAACCATGGAGGGTGAGCAGATTAATAAAGAAAGAAGAATATTAAAAGCCACAACGTAACATTATAGCTCAGTGATATTAAGGGGAGGTGCACCTTTGGAGGTCAAATAAATGCAGGTGTATTGTCCTATAAAGGAGAACAGACCTCTCTCATTTCGATGGAAGAAGGATTTAAAAAATACCTAAACCTATAATAGTTTCGAAGATGCAACAACAAATATAAACAAGTGTCAGCTGGATTGTCCCTTTAGATGAAGGTTTCTCAAGTTTCAGTGTTACACAGCG
The DNA here is from genome assembly GCF_040414725.1 of Anabrus simplex. Classification (NCBI taxonomy): domain Eukaryota; kingdom Metazoa; phylum Arthropoda; class Insecta; order Orthoptera; family Tettigoniidae; genus Anabrus; species Anabrus simplex. The sequence continues at coordinate 163,535,957 of NC_090279.1, read as the reverse complement.
TGTTCATCATGTGTCTCGACGTGTTTAAGTTAGACAATGATGCAGGACTGTATACTTTAATCATATTAATAACATACATAGGGATCTTCTACCTCGTATCACTTGACAATGCCAATAATTTTAAGCAATAACAGTAATGTCCACAACAAATAGAATAATTTTCATATTTTGTTTAGAATATCCAAAATAATTATTGTTTACAGTACAATGTCAGGTCTTGAAACTTAATCTCTACACCTGGGGCGTACAAGCAACGAACAAACGAATTATATAAATAGATCAGTAATTGGGGTATTTATGGCAAAGAAGCTACTACAAATTAAGCCTACGCCAGCGTGATTTACAGTGTACTGATGGCTATTATCATTGGCCAAGAACTTCAGTCACCTCAAGCTTAAATCTCGGTGTTATTGCATTTCTCATCACTGTGTTGTGTCTTTGAATTTGCGGTGTTATAACATCTAACAGTGTCTGGAAGTTATCAGGCTTCGATCTCATACACTTTCTGTATTCTTCTTTATACTCTGTCGCAAGTTCTCTCAGAATTAATATTGATGCCCAGAGAGTATCTCTCCTAAGCCAGCCTCTTACCCATTCCCTTCTTTCCTCATTTGCTTCTTATAATGCTTCACTAACCTCTTGCATTAGTATGTTTGCAAATGCCTTTAACCTCTTCGTTACGATGTGCTTGCGTCTTGACATGGTGCTACTACTCTACTCTACTGTATGACTCTACTCCCGTATGAACGATACAAGTGTCAACTCTACCAGACAGTGGTAGAGTAGAGTAACGTGGCTACTCTACTATCTACTCTACTCGCCTCGCTACTCTACCCGTGTAAACCAGCCCTAAGCCGTCAAAAAGCGCGCCTACTTGGCCTCCAGCGCTGGAGACGGCGGAGAACATGTACACCATGTCTGTTAACACATGATTCGGAGGGAGTCATCACACTATTCATTTATATTCGTCATGCCTTCACGTTATTGAAACGATACAGTCATCCGATTCGTGACACATTAGAGTCACCGTTCCTATTGCATTTGTGTAGTGTGTACTGATTCAGACAGCAACAACAACATTCAATGCTTGCTGCTGCCATCTGGTCTTCTTTCTATGAACTGCTTTCCTATGCGTCATCTAGCTTTCGGATTTAGGTTTATCCTGCAGCCTCCTCTTCAGGTCAAGTTTGGATGTTACAAAGCCTTTCGTCCACAGTGACAACTTCATTAAATATATATAATATAATTAGATGAAAAAATATCTGTACACACAATCATCAATGATCTGCATTTAGAGCTGTCGCCCAGGCGGAAGCTTCCCTATCAATTGGTTGCCTAGCCTTTTCCTAAATGATTTCAAGGAACATGGAAATTACATTGTATTCACGGTAGGTACACACTATAAAACAAATACTGTAAATTAAAAAAATGAAATGCAAGAAAAATAGGTACTTGTGCAGTACTATACATGCTTATTATATTAGAGTAAAAACTTCCGTAGTTAATAATAATAATAATAATAATAATAATAATAATAATAATAATAATAATAATAATAATAATAAACTAACAGAACACAGATTGTTTATATCCACTTGTGGTTTTTTCACGGTTCTCAGGAAGTACCAACTCCATTGAATATACAGATTTAGATGTATAAATGTATGTACACAATGCAACACCAAGGAGGAGTGGTTCAAACGGGATGAAAGTTGGGGGAAAAACAGAGACGGCACGGATGAATAATTGATGTTTATTTCAAACCGATATGCAGGTTACACAATGCGCACGGCATCGACTCAGTAGGATGTAGGACCACCGCGAGCGGCGATGTACGCAGAAACACGTCGAGGTACAGAGTCAATAAGAGTGCGGATGGTGTCCTGAGGGATGGTTCTCCATTCTCTGTCAACCATTTGCCACAGTTGGTCGTCCGTACGAGGCTGGGGCAGAGTTTGCAAACGGCGTCCAATGAGATCCCACACGTGTTCGATTGGTGAGAGATCCGGAGAGTACGCTGGCCACGGAAGCATCTGTACACCTCGTAGAGCCTGTTGGGAGATGCGAGCAGTGTGTGGGCGGGCATTATCCTGCTGAAACAGAGCATTGGGCAGCCCCTGAAGGTACGGGAGTGCCACCGGCCGCAGCACATGCTGCACGTAGCGGTGGGCATTTAACGTGCCTTGAATACGCACTAGAGGTGACGTGGAATCATACGCAATAGCGCCCCAAACCATGATGCCGCGTTGTCTAGCGATAGGGCGCTCCACAGTTACTGCCGGATTTGACCTTTCTCCACGCCGACGCCACACTCGTCTGTGGTGACTATCACTGACAGAACAGAAGCGTGACTCATCGGAGAACACGACGTTCCACCATTCCCTCATCCAAGTCGCTCTAGCCCGGCACCATGCCAGGCGTGCACGTCTATGCTGTGGAGTCAATGGTAGTCTTCTGAGCGGACGCCGGGAGTGCAGGCCTCCTTCAACCAATCGACGGGAAATTGTTCTGGTCGATATTGGAACAGCCAGGGTGTCTTGCACATGCTGAAGAATGGCGGTTGACGTGGCGTGCGGGGCTGCCACCGCTTGGCGGCGGATGCGCCGATCCTCGCGTGCTGACGTCACTCGGGCTGCGCCTGGACCCCTCGCACGTGCCACATGTCCCTGCGCCAACCATCTTCGCCACAGGCGCTGCACGTGGACACATCCCTATGGGTATCGGCTGCGATTTGACGAAGCGACCAACCTGCCCTTCTCAGCCCGATCACCATACCCCTCGTAAAGTCGTCTGTCTGCTGGAAATGCCTCCGTTGACGGCGGCCTGGCATTCTTAGCTATACACGTGTCCTGTGGCACACGACAACACGTTCTACAATGACTGTCGGCTGAGAAATCACGGTACGAAGTGGGCCATTCGCCAACGCCGTGTCCCATTTATCGTTCGCTACGTGCGCAGCACAGCGGCGCATTTCACATCATGAGCATACCTCAGTGACGTCAGTCTACCCTGCAATTGGCATAAAGTTCTGACCACTCCTTCTTGGTGTTGCATTTGCTCTGTCAGTCAGTGTATTCCCAATAACTAGCCTACATATTAATATAAGACAAATACATTAACAAATACATTAAAAAATACCTATCTGTTATGTCAATACCTCCTTTTACCAAGACACAGTCCAAAAATTACGTAAATAATAATAATAATAATAATAATAATAATAATAATAATAATCGACACAACTCAAAACATTTCTACACAGACTTGCGATTTTTCATAGTTCTCAGAAAGTAACAACTCCACAAACTATAGAGAATTAGATGTAAAGATACCTGTTCTTCCCAGTATAAAACAGACAATTTTGAGTGACCATGAACATGACTAAAAGTCATAGGATAGACTAGAGAGTTGAGTTGAATTAATTGTCGAATGTCAACTAAGTTATAATATTCTTTCATTAAACTAATAAGTAGAATGACCTTAGCCTACCTATTTACAAGGTGGGTACTTTGGAATTATGTTTTGACTATCTACCGTTTCAACACTGCAAATAAATCCATTTACTATTTAAACCTCCCTGCAAGAAGAGGAGAGTGAATGCAAGGGAGTATTACTTTCAAGTGAGCTAGCTGAGAGCGGGAGTCCGTTATATTATAACGCCCGATTCTTTCAGTGTGCCACAGTTCGGTATGTCTCCGCTGCAGTGGAAATTCGTCTCTCCGCCACTGTCCAGTGTAGCGACAATGAGCCGTGTGTGTGTTGTGTCTCACTGATCCGTGATTGCGTACGATACTTTCAGTGTGCCGTGGCTCTGTATGTCTCCGCTGCAGCAGAAGTTCGGCTCCCGGCCAATGTCCAGTGTACCGACAATGAGCCGTATGTGTGTTGTGTCCCACTGATCCGTGATTGCGTACGATTATTTCAGTGTGCCATGGCTCTGTATGTCTCGCTGCAGCGGAAGTTCGGGTCCCCGCGTGTGTCCAGTGTGCCGATAATGAACCGTGTGTGTGCGTTGTGTCTCACTGATCCGCGATTGTGCCGCTTAGCACTGTCTACTGCGAGTCAGCTGAATCGTGTGCCGTGACCTCGCCGTTCCTGTGAATCGATTCACTCGGACACTTGAATGAATCGATACGCTGCTTCCAATCGTACACTCAGTAGCCAACACCACAATGAAGATCTTTCCTTATATTAACACCCAGGTACTTACAGTGATCCCCATTAGGAACTTTCACCCCATCAACGCAGTAATTAAAACTGAGAAGACTTTTCCTATTTGTGAAACACATAACCTGACCTTCAACCCCGTTTATCATCATACTATTGCCTGCTGTCCATCTCACGATATTATCGAGGTCATTTTGAAGTTGTTCGCAAACTTGCAACTTATTTATTGCTCTATACAGAATAACATCGTCTGCAAAAAGCCTTATCTCTGATTCCACTTCTTTACTCATACGAGGGTTGGGGCAAAAGTCATGGCAACTACTTTTTTTCTTGAAGATACCAGTCCGGTTGGAAAATGTGACATGTACAGACGAAAGGACAATGCGTTAACTACATGTGTGGACAATGAATAGCACTGAAATATCGTAACACACTAATTTATTACGGTAGTATACAGTGCAGTATGGCCTTCCCGGTGCAAAAGAATGACAACACAGTACACATAAAGTTAACATGTCAAACCTGGGCCTAAAGACCCTCAAAGTAGTCCTCTGCTACTGACACCACACGCTACCACCGATGTGGGAAGCGCTGAATACCATCTGCCTAAGCATTTGCCGCACCATGTGTGAATCGGATCACCTGTTGGCGCAATGTCCTCTCGTGTTGCAAACCGCCTACCACGTAGTGGTTTCTTAATCTTTCGAATGAGATCAAAGTCACAGGGCGAAATTCCGGGAGAGTACGGTGGGTGCTCCAATTCTCCCCATTCCCAACGTCGCAATAGCTGCCCTACACACTCTGCTTTATGTGATTTTGCATTGTCGTGAAGGATTATTTCACTGTTCACAAGATCCGGACGTTTCTCCCGTACGCTACGTCGTACCTGTCGCACCAGGAAGTCCCTGTAGTACTGTGCGGTCACTGTTCTGCCATGTGGAACAAAGTGGCAAATAATGACACCCCTGACGTCATGCGCGACGATCACCATCAATTTGACTGTGGAAGGATTCTGACGGACGTTCTGCCTCGTTGCTGATCCAGCATGTCGCCACTCCGCGGACTGACGTTTCAGTTCTGGTTCGTATGGCCTGGCCCAAAATTCATCGATGGCGATTATTCGTGACAAGAATTGATCCCCGTCCTGTTGCCAGCGTGCAAGGTGGTCGGAGCATATTGCATAGCACACCCACCTTTCAACTTCCGTCAGTGTACGCGGTACCCACCGCGATGCGATTTTGCGCAATTGCAGCTCATTACGCAATATCCTGTGGACGGTGCGTTTCTCGATGCCACTTGCCCTCTCTAACTCCAGTAGCGCCCATCGTCTGTCTTCATCCAGGAGTTGCTCGATGAAGGCACGTGCCACGTCGGTCCGCACACTGACAGGTCGTCCCGAACGTTGCTCATTACTGGTTGACACACGTCCTTGCTGAAACTTTCCTACCGACCGTGCTACTGTACGGTATGGTAGGGAATTATTCCCAAGGGCTTCCACTAATTCGCTGTGACATTCCATCTCATATCTCTCTCGGAGGACGGCTATTTTTATGTAAGCGCGCTGCTCAACACGGGTTACTTCCATCTCGCACGACACTCACCAAATGACTTATTTCACAGCCCTCACTGCGCTACTACCCGCTATCACAGAGCCATCTGTTGTTCTACATACACACTACGCCTGCATAACTTCCACACGACACATGTACGTTTGTGATCCGTTCACATATCTACAAAAAATTAGTTGCCATGACTTTTGCTCCAATCCTCATATCATTTATATATATAAGAAAACATAAATGTCCAATACTACTGCCTTGAGAAATTACCCTCTTAATTATTACAGGGTCAGATAAAGCTTCGCCTACTCTAATTTTCTGAGATCTATTTTCTAGAAATATAGCAACCAATTCAGTCACTATTTTTTCTAGTCCAATTGCACTCATTTTTGTCAGTATTCTCCCATGATCCACCCTATCAAATGCCTTCGACAGGTCAATCGCGATACAGCCCATTTGGCCTGAATCCAAGATATCTTCTACATATTGTTGGAATCCTACAAGTTGAGCTTCAGTGGAATAGCCTTTCCTAAACACGAAGTGCCTTCTATCAAACCAGTTATTAATTTTGCAAACATATCTAATATAATCAGAAAGAATGCTTTCCAAAAGCTTACACGCAATACACGTCAAATTGACTGGCCAGTCATTTTCAGCTTTATGTCTATCACCCTTTTGTATCTTATTGTAAATGTCGTTGTTATCATAGGTAAATTGTAATACTTCTTTAGTATTAGTCCCCTCCTCAATCTGGACATTATTCTTGTAACCAACAATCTTTACATACTGCTGACTGAATACTTCTTACTTTTCAAGATCCTCACATACACACTTCCCCTGTTCATTCATGATTCCCGGAATGTCCTTCTTGGAGCCTGTTTCTGCCTTGAAATACCTATACATATCCTTCCACTTTACACTAAATTTTGTATGACTACCAATTATGCTTGCCATCATGTTATCCTTAGCTGACTTCTTTGCTAGATTCAATTCCTTAGTAAGTTCCTCCAATTTCTCCTTACATCCATAGCCATGTCTAACTATTTCTTTCCAATCTGCAGCTCCTTCTTAGTCTCTTTATTTCTATGTTATAATGAAGTGGGCCTTTGCCATTCCTTACCACCTTTAAAGGTACAAACCTGTTTTCATATTGCCATCCCAGAGTCTGTTTACAATTTTATTTACCGTTTTCCATCGTACATTGTTTCTTTTTAAAAACTCCCTCATGCCTGCTTTATCAGCCGTGTGGTACTGCCTAATGGTCCTACTTTTAAGATCTTGTTTTCTATCACATTGTTTTAATTACGACAAGATATGCTTCTTGACCACTAATACCATCTGTCACTTCAGTTTCTCTATAGAGCTCATTTGGTTTTACCAGCACCACGTCCAGAATATTCTTCCCTGCAGTTGGTACATTCACTTTATGAATCAGCTGTCCTTCACATACTAACTTATTTGCAATTTGTTGGTTATGCTTCCTGTCGTTTGCATTACCCTCCTAATTAACATTTAGTAAATTGAGATCCCCCGCAACAATCACATTTCTTTCCATTTCTTTCCACTTAAGCTTGGTGGCAGCACTGATTTAATATGCCGGGCTGAGTCGTTGTCTACGTTTATACCTCACGGACTTGTGAGTGTATAACGTAGGCAACGGCTGAGTGGCTGAGACGGTTGAGGAGCTGGCTTTCTGAACACAACTTGGCAGGTTCGATCCTGGCTCAGTCCGGTGGTATTTGAAGGTGCTCAAATACGTCAGCCTCGTGTCGGTAGATTTACTGGCACGTAAAATAACTCCTGCGGGACTAAATTCCGGCAACTAGGCCTCTCCGAAAACCGTAAAAATGTAGTTAGTGGGACGTAAGGCAAATAACATTAATTAATTATTAATTATCCTAAAGACTGTGAAGAAGGCAAAGACTTGTATGTTCTCAACGACATAATTATTATGTTCTATACGTCGCGGATATTGACCATACTTTTGATACTGGTAAAATTAACAATAACTCCCTCCAGTCCACCATTTTCGACCAATGAATATAATGCTGCAGGCTATGTTTGCCATATTTGCATTACTCTTACCACTGCCTTCGTAATATCACATCACGAAGGTAGTGCTCCTACTCCATGACTGCGATACCGATATTGTCAGTTACATGTAATAATAGTTATTGGTGTAAGATAAATTCACGTATTTGTGACTTGTGCTACTCTACTCAGCAGCCTAAACGGATCAAGCAAAAATGTAAGTGAAATTTTAATTCTGAAACGTAATTATGAAATGTAACATAATAAGCTAGATATTTCCAAATTTCCTCTAAGCCTCCACATGATAACAGATGCGGCAACAGTTTACAGTTCCGTTAGTTATGAGATAACGCCAGAACATTTTAATACCTAAGGGACCAAGGTTTCATAGGAACCGGTACGTGTTACTACAGTATTTGAGTTTCAAATTGTTATTTGAGTTAGTCTATACCAAAGGAATCGGTGTCAACTAGTACCGGTACACCAGTCTTTCTTGGAAGTTGAAGGTCTTTCATCTTTTTATATGTGTGGCCTTAACAGATTCTTTTCTCCTCAAATTTGCTGGTTTTAATACCTTATATCCATATTTGGCTGATAGCGAGTATTTGGAAAAGCAGAGTGCTCTCTTCATGTATGTCACTTTTAATTTTTCTATGCCCTTTGAAAGTTTTTCGTTAGATGTTGCCAGATGATCTGGAGACCATACGTAAACCATTGCGATGACTTAAAAGAGTTGCATCGCTCTTCGTCGAGTGGTTGGTAGCGTTGTGTTTCGCTCGATCACGTCGTCTGCGAGTCATCTACGAGAAATAAACATAGGGCAGTCATAAACCGCGTAGATATTGGCGGTTGAAGAGGTAACCATGGCACTAATGTTGCGTAAACACCACTGAAGTTTTAATGGAGGTACGGTATTTGACAAGTGCTTGATCTCATCCATCAATACTTGCATACAATCTGAGCAGAGAAACAATACTGATGGAAGATCTACGTCTCAATCTTCCACTACCATCCACGCCGACCTCCAAAGAGGTAGCGTTCGAACACTAGAAGAAGTAGACGAAGAAGACGAAGAAGAAGAAGAAGAAGACGAAGAGGAAATACATTTGATAGATTTCTACAGCACAGATGCTAGGCATGTGACACTAAAAAGGACTGGGAATAAGTTAACTATGAGCTAGGCACTTTAACACTACTTTCACAGTGTATTTTTTGTATCAAACATCTCTACGAACCATACTCAGACTCTGAGAGTTTTCTGTGTAAAAAGTGCTGTAGACATCATCATCATCATCTTAATTTCAGAGTTTACTCTACTAGTGTAGGGTCCATTTGACGGATCAAGGAACGCCATTTCCTACAATCGGAAACATCATTGTGCTCTAGGTTGAAAACTTTTTGTCGGTGTTGATCGCATCCTGCCACCCTTGTTTTGGTATTCCAATTGGTCGAGTTCCTCCGAGTTTAAGGTGGTAGGCAGTATTGGTGACGGTATTATGTGCTGGGCGTATGATGTGGCCGTACCATACGAGAAGTCTTTCATGCATTTTGTCATTTATTGGGGCGATGCCAATCTTCCACCGAATAGCGTCGTTTGTAATGCGACCATGGCGAGAGATTTACATCGACCGACGCAACATAGGCATCTCCATAACGTGAAGATGGTGATCTACTCGTCTCGTAACTGGACAGCCCTGAGTTCCATAGATAGTGACTGGGCGAACAACTGTACGGTTTTTCGGCTTCAGACTTACAGGCATTCTTTTGTAAGGGGCCGATGACCTTCGATGTTAGGCCCCTTAAAACAACAAGCATCATTCTCTTGTAACAGAGCGCACCTGTTACCACCCTCCATCGCATCCATCCAGCATTTAACCTTTTTTCTCACTTCTGCGTTAAAGCTGGTGTTATTACATAAAAGAGATCCTAAGTAACGGAAGGTATCGGTAGGTATTCACCACTGATTGCAATATCACCGTCAGTTTGGCTTGTTAGGTATTATCTTCTTGATGATAAGACGAAGACCAAATCTGCTAATGGCAACATTCCAGGCTTGGTTCTGTTGTTGCAGTCAGTGTTTGGAGGTGCTGGCAAGCATGGCATTCGCATAGAGTATGTTCCATGGAAATTTTCCCTGAAGGTCTCGAGTAATCGTGTCCATTACACAAAGAAAGAGTGGAGGTAATAAAGCTGAACCTTGATGGACAGCAACTTTGACCAGTGGCGCATCGTATTCTAATAGTGGCTTTAACATGAGCATTTGAACCCAATTAATGAGTTGTTCTGGAACGCTATGATCTCGCAAAGCATACCAAATTAGACGGTGTGGTATGCGGTCGAAAATCTTCTCAAGATCAAGAAAGGCAATGTGAATGGGCTTTTCTTTTCTACAATGCATCTCAATGGGTTGTCGAGCTGCAAAGATCGCAGCAGTGGTTCCACATCCTTTAATGAACTCACATAGAAATTGACTGACATGTCACGCAATCGTTTCAGCGTCAGCTTTCTGGAAATATAACATAATAGGAAATTATCGGAGTTATAATATAAAAAGAAATCATCATAATCAATCACTACTGACCTACATTTAGGGCAGCCGGCCAGGTGATAGATTCCCTATTTGTTTTCCTAGCCTTTTCTGAAATGATTGCAAAGAAATATAATTCTTTTTAACATCTCCCTTGGTAAGTTATTCTAATCCCTAACTCCCCTTCCTACAAATGAATATTTGCCGCAATTTGTCCTCTTGAATTCCGACTTTATCCATATATTGTGATCTTTGCTACTTTTAAAGACACCACTCAAACGTATTCGTCTACTGATGTCATTCTACGCCATCTCTCCACTGACAGCTCGGAACATACCACTTAGTCGAGCAGCTGGTCTCCTTTCTCCCAGGTCTTCCCAGCCCAAACTCTGCAACATTTTTGTAACGCTATTCTTTTGTCGGAAATCGCCCAGAAAAAATCGAGTTGCTTTTCTTTTTACAGTTCTTGTATCAAATAATCCTTGTGAGGGTGCCATACACTGGAACCTTACTCTAGTTGGTGTCTTCACAGAAACTTACTGTATATGCCTTCCTCTTTACATCCTTACTACAACCCCTAAATACCCTCATAACCAAGTGCAGAGATCTGTACCCTTTGTGTGATTACTCCAATGAAGATCTTTCCTTAGGTAGGTACTTAAAATGATCACCAAAAGGAACTTTCATCCCATCAACGCAGTAATTAAAACTGAGAGGAGTTTACCTATTTGTGCAACTCACAACCTAACTTTTAACCACGTTTATCATCATACCATTGCTTACTGTCCATCTCGCAACACTACCGAGGTTATCGAGAATCCTTCCGAAAATTTTCACTGTGTGAAATGGTCCATGATAATTACAGCACCCAGCTGGAACACCCCTGTTCTTGAAAACTGTGATTGGTGGACTTGTTGCCCAGTCTGTGGTTTTGTGACCAGCATCCACAATGGCATTAAAGAAAGTCATTAGGCAGTTTATTGCGGAACAATTTAATTATTCAATCTTTCATACATCTGCCGGAAGTTCATCGGTTCCAGGAGCTTACAGGGACTTCATTTTATTAACTGCTTCTGCAGTCTCCTGTGTACTGATAGCAGATTTGGTTCAGCAATTGAACGACCTTCAGGAATTGGTGGATGTATGATCTTTCTGTGGGTGGAGGTGATAGAATAACGTCCACTATCCCCTGCTTGTGGTAACAGGTGACTTGGGAGCTCGGGATGGCGACCACGGGCTCTTAGCTGAGTCCCGGCATTACTTCTACTTACTTGTGTCAAACTCTTCTCTTTCATATTTCCTATCTGACCTCATATGGTCAATTCCTGTTCTTTTCCGAGCTCGGCAGTATTAGGTTTTCGAGGCCTAGGGAGTATTTCACGTTCACGCCCTCTTTTTCCTTGGCTGATAACTCCACTTTTCTGAGTATTGGGCACCTTCCATTTTCCCCCTTTGATTACAGTAGTGTTAATAGATGCTGGTTGCCCAGTTGTAGGCCTACTTCTCTGTAAAACGATGATCACCACCACCATCACCTGGATGTGTGAATTCAGTATTTGAGTTCGCATGAAAGTGCTCACACCAACATTCCAAGATCTTATTTTTCTCCAATAGTCGCCTTCCTTCCTTCCTTCCTTCCTTCCTTCCTTCCTTCCTTCCTTCCTTCCTTCCTTGTCCTTCACATACGTGTAATGGTCCAAGTCTAGGGGTACTCTTATCGGTGTTTCAGCGAGATGGTAAATCATCTTCTCTCCCTCCTTGGATTCCAATTGCCCACATAAGCCCTGAATATGAGCAGTTCGTGCTGTGGCTACACTTGGATTCTTGTCGTGCTTTGACATACACCTCTCTGCTCTGTTCAGTTTTTCTGTGTCAGCCATTTTTGTATGCCTCTTTCTTCTGCTGAGCCTTCCGTTGCACTACTTATATCCAGAGCCGCGTCTGCTTATCTATAAAAGGATAACCAGATTTTATAACACCAAGAGCTGATTTAACAGCAGCAGTGATAGACCTGCATATACCAGTCCACGTACTGTCAACTGAGGAAGTACTTATTGAAGGAAATGAGATTTCGGTGGCAAGGGCAGATTTCTGGTCTCGTAATTTCCACCACTTGATCTCTACAGGCCAAGTCAGACCAAGACTTTTTCTGCGGATCCGAATCTTCATATCACCAACAAGTAACTTGTGCTGGGGAACCATATAACCAGACGGGATTACTTTTACATTAGTGTCGGTGGGTAAGGTACAGTATGTTGTCTGACAAACACAAAATCTATTTTACTTTTGTGATTCCCACTAGTGTTGGTGATGAGGGAAGATAAGCGCTTCTTTAAAAATATGTTGCTGATGACAATATTATTCTTTTTCTTCCTCTTCTTCTGTCGCCTTTTCCACACCTGTGGGGTCGGGGTGCGATTGCGTCACACATGCATATGTGTCCCTTTTTTATGGTCGGATGCCAATTCTGACGCCAAACCTATGTGGAGGGATGTAATCATTATTGAGTGTTTCTGTGGCGATTAGTACTGTAGTGTGTTGTCTGGAAAGTGTTGGGACAAACACCTAGTCCCCCGAGCCAAAATAATTAATCAGCCGCGATTAAAATCCCCGCCTTGGACGGAAATCAAAGCAGGGGCCTTCTGAATCTAAGGTCTCAACGTTGACCAATCAGCCAAGGAGTCGGGCGATGACAAGATTATTAGCTTCAGCAAAATCAAGGATTTGTCGCCCATCATCATTACATGCCCCATAGCCGTTATTTCCTACATGTCCATTAAGACCCCCACATGGGAATGTAAAAAGCGATGTGTGTCACTAACACAACAGTGCAGCGGTGAGACATAGGCATATAATGCGATCAATATTCATTTTACGCTATTTTCTTTCTTTCTTTTCTTTCCTTTGTTATTCACCATGTGTGGCCATTGGCCTCAATCAAGTTGTTATCATATTTGGCAGAAAACATACCATGCAAATGGCGCAATATTGATAAAGAACAAACATAGTGGGGTTTCTATGGATACTCCCTCTAGACTTCTATACTCAAATAGAGCCTCAACTACTGTAGTACACCTTTCCTCTACATTAATGGTGACACTTTTGCCAGTTAATCCTAAAGCCGGTCCTAAGTTTCAATACTTATGACATTCGAATCAGGGTCGTAAGACCTTTACAACCCGTCTTCAATTCTTGTTATATAATATAACCGAACGCAAGGCGATCTCTGAGTTCCTCCTTTGTTTTTCAACATCTGTTATCTTAAGTAACCTGCCATCCTTTGTTTCGAAGGGCCAACATCCTTCCATTTACTAGCTGGACGACCGATAAATTGGTTACTCAATTGAAGACATCAACATGGACTTCATCACCCCAAAGGTTGAAGACGAAATTATTAATTCTTGGAAGATTAGTACCAGCTCAAAGATCTGCTCCTGACTAGCATATTTAAGAACCGTACCTGTGCAGACTTCTGGGATAGTCAAGAAAGGGAATCTATATTTTAACGCTGCGGATTAAACTTACTGTGCCTTTTATTGTGTACGTTGGTCGTTTAGTCGATGGCTACTCTCCGCGACCCCATAAACCAAAGGTCGCAATTTCCTTTTGTCCTGCACTATTTCCTGAAAACTTCCCATATTGAAATCCATTACTTCCTTGACACCATCAATCCAGCTCATCCGCTGTCACCCTCTTCTCCTTTTACCATTTCAGTCTTCTCTAGTATTAAGATCTTTTTCAGTGAATCATGTCTTCTCATAATATGACTACAATACTTCAGATTTTGCTTCAGTATTTTTCCTTCCAACGAGCAGCCTCGGTTGATTTCCTGCAATATGGACTATTTTTCATAGAACACTATACTCACTCCTATAGGTTGTACACACAATTTTGAAACAATATGTATGGTACCTCTTCCTTGTATCTGACGAAAAAGAGGTTTTCAATACCAACTGTAATGTAAGTCTATGCCTTAGTCCCGTTTTCTGATACGGGGTTGGAGATGAGGTGAGATAAAATTACACTGCCTGCCGAAAAAAAAGTATTGAAGAACCCAGAAGAAATGGGCGTACACGGACACACCATCGGTGGGTAATGAAATTATATAGTTGCAATTCTCTGTGGCGGGCAGAAAGGCCACCATAATGCATTAATTTTGTTCGTGTTTAGTGTTGTTACCAGGCCTTGTAGGGTATAAAAGGGGCGTGAATAGTGTCAGATGTTGAGTGATCAACTGTGAACGACACGAAGATGCCTCGCACTCGTGTGAGGCAGCGTTATTAGCACCTGGCAGAATTTGAAAGTGGCCTCAGTGTCGGTCTTGGCTGACTTGTCGACTGGTGCAATATCCAGATTTGTGGAACATTCGGATATGACAGTAGCCTGATGTTGAACTGAATGGGAACGTGAGGGAGCCATACTCATCGTCATTGTTCCGAACGACCACCTCTGACCACCACAAGAGAGGATAGCTACACTATGTGATCAAAAGTATCCGGACACCTGACTGAACATGACGTACAAGTTCGTGGTGCCCTTCATCGATAATGCCGGAATTCAATATGGTGTTGGCCCACCCTTAGCCTTGACGACAGCTATCACTCTCGCAGGTATACGATCAACCAGGTGCTGGAAGGTTGCTCGGGGAATGGTAGCCCATTCTTCACGGAGCACTGCCTCGAGGAAAGGTAGCGATGTCGGTTGGTGAGGTGTTCTATAGGATTCAGGTTAGGACTCTGTGCAAGCCAATCCATTGCAGGGATGTTATTGTCGTGTAACCACTCCGCCACAGGCCGTGCATTATTAACAGGTACTCGATCGTGTTGAAAGATTCAATCGCCATTCCCGAAGTGCTTTTCAACAGTGGGAAGCAAGTAGGTTCTTAAAACATCAGTGTAGCCCTGTGCTGTGATAGTGCCACGCAAAACAACAAGGGGTGCAAGCCCCCTCCATGAAAAGCACGAGCACACCATAACACCACCGCCTCCGGATTTTATTGTTGGCACTACACACGCTGGCAGATGACGTTCACCGGGCATTCGCCATACCCACACCCTGCCATCGGATTGCCACATTGTGTACCGTGATTCGTCACTCCACACAACGTTTTTCCACTGTTCAATCGTCCAATGTTTACGCTCCTTACACCAAGCGAGGCGTCGTTTGGCATTGACCTGCGTGATGTGTGGCTTATGGGCAGCCGCTCGACCATGAAATCGAAGTTTTCTCATCTCCCGCCGAACTGTCCTAGTACTTGGACTGGATCCTGATGCAGTTTGGAATTCCTGTGTGATGGTCTGGATATATGCCTGCCTATTACACTTGACGACCTTCTTCAAATATCGGCGGTCTCTGTCAGTCAACAGACGAGGTCGGCCTGTACGCTTTCATGCTGTACGTGTATCACATCAGAAACAGTGGACCTAGGGATGTTTAGGAGTGTAGAAATCTCGCGTACAGACTTCTGACACAAGTGACACCCAATCACCTGACCACGTTCGAAGTCTGTGAGTTCCGCGGAACGCCCCATTCTGCTCTCTTACGGTGTCTAATGACTACTGAGGTCGCTGATATGGAGTACCTGGCAGTAGGTGGCAGCACAATGCACCTAAGATGAAAAACGTATGTTTTTGTGGGTGTCCGGATACTTTTGATCACATAGTGTATATTGTGCACCCAGCCCATCGCAACTCGTTATCATCGGCGCCTGTCATCCGAGAACAAGAAATGGACTCCCTGCAACATTCTATGTCATCCCGCACCATTGGTCGGAGACTAGCAGCAGCCACCACCTCACGCGTAGGCTACTGTCAACACCACAACACAAACGGCTGCGTATGGAGTAATGATGTGACCGGGAAGCATGGACAGCTGATGAATGGCGTCGCATTGTGTTCAGCGATGAATCGCGGTTCTGCACTACCCGGGATGACCATTGTCTGCGAGTAGGTAGGCGAACTGGAGAGAGGTCCCATTATTCCAATGTTTTGGAGAAACACAGCGGTGTTAACCCTGGCGCCATGGTGTGGGGAGCTATCAAGTATAACTTCAGGTCACTACGGGTAGTGATTGAGGGAAATCTGACAGGGTATGCCATGGACATCCTGCGCCCTCACGTGTTAGCTTTCATGCGACAGTATCGTGGTGCCATTTTCAACGGGACAATGCTTGTCCACACACGGCACGTGTCTCTATAGACTGCCTGCGTGATGTTGAGATACTCCCGTGGCCAGCAAGATTTCCAGATTTGTCCCCGATAGAACATGAGTGGGAACCAACTCCAATGTCATCTCCGTCCCAGTGCCAGTATCCAGGATATCAAGGACCAGTTAAAACAGTTGTGGACCATCGTCCCTCAGAAGAGGATACAACGGCTTTATAACACCCTTCCCAAACGTATCAGTGCATGATTCAAGGCCAGAAAGGGTGCAACGACATACTATACAGATACGTGGGCTCGTACTGTTAAGTTATTTGTAAACTTGACTTGATTTTGTAATCACATACCTTCTTAAAACGTGAAGCTTCCTCCTCCCCTTCTGGGTGCTTCAATTTTTGTTGTCAGTCAGTGGATATGACATGTTTTTATCATACGACGAGATGGCCTACCTGACACTAACCTCATTTGAGGAGCTAATGAAGATGAAATGAACTATGGTGAATGGAACTGGATAAGGAGTTCGGCTCCATGGCTAAATGATTAGAGTGCTGTCATTTGGTCATAGGGGTCCCGGGTTCGATTCCCGGCAGGGTCGGGAATTTTAACCATAATTGGTTAATTACGTTGGCACGGAGGCTGGGTGTATGTGTCGCCTTCAACATAATTTCATCCTCATCACGACGCGCAGGTCGCCTACGCACGTCAAATCAAATTACCTGCATCTTTTCCTCGGACACTCCCGCCACTAAAAAACAAAAACAAACCCCACGGCACTACAGCCCTTGAAGGGTCTTGGCCTACCAAGCGACCGCTGCTCAGCCCGAAGGCCTGCAGATTACGAGGTGTCGTGTGGTCAGCACGACGAATCCTCTCGGCCGTTATTCTTGGCTTTCTACACCGGGGCCGCTATCTCACCGTCAGATAGCTCCTCAATTCTAATCACGTAGGCTGAGTGGACCTCGAACCAGCCCTCAGATCCAGATAAAAATCCCGACCTGGCCGGGAATTGAACCCGGAGCCTCCGGGTAAGAGGCAGGTATGCTACCCCCACACCACGGGGCCGGCACTAAAAGCCATTTCATTTCATTACTGGATAAGGAGGCGGAAGGAATTGGCTGTGGCCTATGAATAGGAACTGTCCCTGCGTTTGCCTGGAACTGAATTTGGGAAACCACAAAATACCGTTCTCAGGACAGCCGACGGTGAGTTTCGAATCTACTCGTCTCCAGGATGTAGAACTTGGCTCCATAGCCGTAACGCGTTAACACGCACGGCCACTCCGCTCGGTCTCAACACCGATTGTAATAATAATAATAATAATAATAATAATAATAATAATAATAATAATAATAATAATAATAATAATAATAATAATAATAATAATAATAATGGCGTGTGGCCTCCAAAGAGGCCTGGTGCAGGTCTTCCGAGATGACACCACATAGATGACCTGCGCGTCTGTGAGGATGGGGCTCTACTTATGATGAAATATAATACTGAAGGTGGCACACATTGACCCTCTACTGCAGGGCCTCTCAGGGTGCATGTACCGGTGCATGCACTGTGCACGGTGCAAAAGACTACTTCGCTTGGGTGACCAGAGTGCAGACCCCCACTCCTCGATTTGGAGCAATAGCGCTGTCTCTCTCTTTCTCCACGCCTGTCTCCCTCTTCCTCACTTGCTCCGTAGCGCTCCAAATCCGAGCCGAGTTGAGCCGAGCTGAGCCGAGTGGGATCGATGCACTGTGCACAGGACCTCCGCACCTCAGTTTGCAAGCGTGAGATTTTGGGCGTTTGAGAGGCCCCGCTCTACTGCATTAATTATTTTTCACTTCTGTTTGTTGAAGAAAATGTCAAGCTTTAAAGTTCAACTTACGTTCAGTGTTTTAAATATACCAGCAGCTCTTTACGGGGGCTAATATCTTAACATTCGTATGTGATGTGGTTTGCCATAATGGGATATATATACGATTTTTCACTATTTTAAGCTAAGCTTTTAATATTCAAAGACCGAACATTATTGCCTGCTGGCCATGGGTACGTATTGCAAGGCGCAAGTGTACCGTAGGTCGGCAATGTCCTTGTGGTTGAGCCAGAGGTACTCCTGAAGCCTGTGGTAATGTGATGGGGAGGGGTCAGGGAAAATAAAAATAAACGGTGATTGGTATGAATGGATCTTGAAGGGGTGGAAGGAGTACCTTTGGTTGTAGGGCTGTTTTTATCATCTGTTGTGTAAAAAAAAAAAGGCATCACTGGAATATGTGTTTGATTGTCTGTACAGTTGAATGTGTGCCGTAAAACTACCCCTGTCCACAATCAGTATCCATTTAGACAGGTGAAAAGTTATATGTTGCCTGATGGTTACACTATGCAGTAGAGGGTTAGAGGTCTGC
Organism: Anabrus simplex; assembly: GCF_040414725.1. Classification (NCBI taxonomy): domain Eukaryota; kingdom Metazoa; phylum Arthropoda; class Insecta; order Orthoptera; family Tettigoniidae; genus Anabrus; species Anabrus simplex. The sequence continues at coordinate 163,517,120 of NC_090279.1, read as the reverse complement.
AAATCCCTATTTACGGTCGGTTGAACGAAAGTAGTCGTGTAGTTAATTCCTACTTCGCTAAGAAGCGTGAACTGTCCGACGGCTTTTCGCTCGACATTCTGAGCGAACGCGCCACATTTGGTCCGACTGATTCATATACGCAGTCACTACATTGACGGGGAGTCCACAGACTGAAAGTAAGAGTAGCAGTACACAAGAGTGCGTCAAAGTGTGTGCAACAGATCTTCATCCCTTTACGGTTGTTTCGGGAAGAAGGTTCCATTTCAAAAACGAGTTAACGTTGCCACAGACTATGGACGAATAAACGTTGACAATGTACCTCCTTAGTTACAACAATTCATTTATTAAAAGGTCACCTTTCTGAAGACGATCCTCCTGAATGGTGGAGAAATAACAACACAGAATATTCAAGCTTATAAAGTAGGGCCCACGAGAGTTGAAGTCTGACAGGTGAGCGGCGAAAGCTGTAACTACGAAGTACGCTGCGTTGTCATAGTTCAATCCATTTGCGGCCTACCACCCTTTCAGACAGGCTGAGTGTTTAATAAAACATGTAGGCCTAGGCCTAATGCAATTCATTTAGCCTTAACCGGTTCCTAAGCTCGTGTTAATAATTCTAGCATTTAAGACAGAACCCGACATTATCGATATATATAAAATATTTCATAATCACTAACAAAATCATCAGTTTCTGATAATAACCTCAACAAATGCACATGGTGATCACAGAATAGAACAACACTACCTACATTAACAGTTTTTAAATTATTTAACGCCGATTGTTAACGGTACCTGTACAATTCAGGAACAAACTACGGTATAATAAACACAATAGGAAGACGATACTTCATCGAGAAAAGAAATCAGTCAGAATATGAATGACAAAAGCGACTGAGAGCAAGCCAACCCACGTGGTGATAGCGTCTTAAAATGTTGCAACTCTGTTATCGTTGCCATAGCAACAGACCATTTTCGAGCAGCATTAGTCAACTTTTTCTCGCCGGTGGCGCTAAACGTCAGACTTCAACTCTCGTGGGCCCTACTGTAGTTCAGTTCTTATGAGTTTTGACCTGATATTTGAGCGCTGCCTTTTGGAGGAGGCTAAGTGAATTAATAAACAGCCAATCATAGGCAGGCGATCGCTCCGATAGAGCGCATTAGACTCTAGTTCCGGTTACCAGTGTTGTCGATCTCTTGTTTTCTGTAACCACGTGCTATCAGCTGTGTATTGTATTGTGCTCAGTTCTTTCCGCTGTCTGCTTCAGTTCACTCGGTCATTCTAGACAAAGAAACAACACTGGCAGCTAGAAATAATACGTTGATTGAGCGGTTGAAGGAGCACAATATTTCGGTTCGCAATAACATAAGGAAGGTGGGGGTGGGGGGGGGGGAAATCGCGCACCCTGTACAAAAAAAACCTAGTACCCAGTTTACGTGGTGGATGAAATAGCCAGGAGAGTGAAACCTCAACAGACGATGACGATGCCGATAGTGACTCAAAAACGAGTGAGTGATGTATTCCCATTTTATGATTTTTTCTTCATTACAAGAATTTGAATCTATCAGCAACGCGATCTCTTCTAGATGGCGAGTAGAAGTTTCATGTCATTTTCTCGCATATTATCTGTTCGAGCATTGATCTTTTTTTATAGCCTTGTCCTAAATATGATACGTGTTATTGTTCATCTTATGTGAGTTATGCATTTTGCTACAACGGATAATTGATTCTGGACTTATACTCGTGTTGTGTGTTAGGAATCAACTGTTTGTACTCGTAACAATTTGACACCAGTATCTGACTTCCGGTTAGCTGTCAAGTCGAAACTCAGAAACGGAACTATAGCTCCAATAGTGAAGAAAATATTGTCTATTCCAGCCTCCAATGCGGCAAGTGAAAGACATAGGTTATCACATCAGCTGGTAAACAAATTAGTGAAAAAACGAGCTCGCTTAACCCAGAGAGAATAATTCTATACTAAAACAAGCAAAACAATAATGACCAATGTTCTCTACAAGTTATTATTCTGCGTCTACTAACACGACAAGTTGGTGTTGCAGTGTTTGTGCAGTAAGTTTGTAGTTACATTAATTCAACAAACATTTCGATTAAAATATTTTCATGATGTCCAACATTTTATAGTCAGCTAGCAGCGGCGTAGCCAATTGGGGGGGGGGGGTTACTGGGGACTTAGAGCACCCTCCTCCCATGGATTTTTTATGAAAATAAAATAAACAGAAATTGACAATAAACAATACAGATTCAGAGAGATAATTATATAACAAACAGATCTGTTGAATGTATTTTCTAAGAAGGCACGAAAGTTGAATTTTAGTTTGTAAACTGAACATACCATTGGCTGTAAAACATTTGACCTTGATCGTATTGTTCTTGGTCTGCATTTTAATATAAGATTTTGTACTGCACTGCAATCTGATATCAATATTATTCACTTACCAATGTCCTTATAATAACAAGTCTTAATTGCGCCCACCGTAGACGCACAAGCATCTTCACTGTGTTCTATCATCATTTTGCAACTATACAACCCCCCCCCCCCCCCCTCTATTGGCCACTACTGTCAGCTACTATCCTTTCCACGCTCTTTTTAAGTTTGTTTCGTAAATGTCCGTAAGCGAATTAGCCGCCTTATCTAACACTATACGCAATGCTAGCCATCCCCCTCAAAGTCGACTGAGATATGGTCGGCCGTATGAGGGTCGAATGAGCGTGAGCGGAAGAACAGAGCTGTTAGCAGACCTTTAGCACACACACCTAGCTCCGAGCTTTGAAAATTAACAAATGAAGGTTAAAATCCCTGATCGGGCCGGGAATCGAACCCGGGACCCTTTGGTGGACCAATGGCTAGCACGATAACTATTTAGCCAAAGAGCAGGACATTGGGTTAATAATAATAATAATAATAATAATAATAATAATAATAATAATAATAATAATAATAATAATAATAATAATAATAATAATAATCATCATCATCATCTTTCTCTGTTTATTCTCCCACTCGGGTGGGGGCACGCGTGCTGTCTATCTCACGCCAGAGGTGGCCTAGTTTTACGTGGCAACCCTATGTAGATAGGAGGATGTATCCAACAACTACGTACACAATGGTAGTTGGTGTAGTGCAGAGTGTTGTGTGAAAATGAAGATTTTATTTATTGATTTTATTTATTTATTTATTTATTTATTTATTTATTTATTTATTTATTTATTTATTTATTTATTTATTTATTTATTCAGAATACTGATTAAACGAAATCTCGGACTACGATGAAGGCAGGTCAATACCAGTCGAGGACGCCCTCAACACCAGGCACGACTACCAGCAAAGATTCTGATAGTGATGAGAAATCCTCTAAAAATAAAGACAGCCTACCGTTTACTCGCCCAACGTAAGTATGTTATAACATGTATTACTTCTAGTTCAAGGATGAACAATTCAGCCTAAGAAAAGTGTACATTTCCCTCCCCCACCCTCCTGCATCTTCTTTTTCCTTCCGCCGTCACCTTTTTTCAGCGAGCTCCTGGATTAGGCTGTGGGTGGACATTGATTTCCATTCCACCCTCTCCTTGTGTTGATCCACTATCACACTTCATATAGGTGCGCGGATGTGCATAATATTATCCGTAACCGCTCCGCATCCGCACTTCCTTCATCACGCCGCATCTTGTAAATATTTATCTATGCGGCAGGCTTCGGCAGCCGGCACTATTCCTATCTACGCCGCTACATGGGGGGTTTATTCATTCCATTCCTGACCCAGTCGAATGTATTATTGAAACCATTCACATTTTTTGCTGGCATGAATCTTTTTTGTCACTCAATCTCATCATAAAATTCAGTGCAGCAACCAAGTTCAATGTTTAACTTACTGAATGTAAGACATGTCACTATTGAATCCGACATTCTAGCACTGACTTCACATCATACATCGTTCATTATTGAAAACACCCTTTTCACAGAAGCAGAAGAGTAAGGCTGATAGAGAATGTACTCGATCACTCGACTGAGGTTATTTACATACATAAATATTTTGATCCTTGAAATATCTGAACAGTTGAATACATTTTTTGTCACAAATTAGTTTCTATTAGATATTGCTATAGCCAACAGCCACACTGTAGACACAGTCACTCACCTTCTTAGATAAATTGAGGACTATAACTCACAAGAAACCCCTCCCATCTGCTCATTTCCATCCTTATTGAGATCTGGTACAACGACTTCAGAAGGAATGTTTTGCTCAGCCATAACAAAATTAGATGCCCATTCGTATATTTAGCACCTGTCTTGGAGTGTCTAAATTTGCTAATTTAAGCACCGCATAGACAGGAGTAAAGACAGTGATAGCACAGTGACGATCTTCATTGGGTTTCCCCATCTCACGTCTGGGTTCATCTCTAGCTTGGGACGCGTTCCTTGTTCCCTAGTGCGTACTTACAGTGTTATATACATAGAACAATCCTTCATAATTTATACAATTTGCAGAAACCATCGAATGGGAAATGCTGACGTTTTATGACGTAAATATTGTAATAATCATGAATTATTTTGTTTCAAATCAAATTATGAAGTTGGCACTAATTGAATTTCAGCCACATTTTGTAAACGTGGCTATGACAATTTCCACCTTCCTTATCTCTCGTTCTCTGAGTTGGAGGTTGCTGGTTTCAGCTGTATGGGAATTTTTTGGCTTTATCAAGCTACATAGCACTTGACTAGGCACCAGCAAGTCGGGAATCCTAGCCTCCTATTGCACAATATGATGCAACACAACTTGCCCGATGAATACAAAAACTGGACCTCGTCTTGAGCTTCTTATATCATTACCGATATGGTTACAATATATTACGTAATTGTGCTTTTTATTATTACGTAAATCAGTTCCAAGCACCATATGCCAAATAAACAAATACATTCCTTTGTTGTTAGTTGTTTCTGCCTCATATCAATCGACACTACCACCACCAAAATGTTTTCATTCAGTATCCTGATGGGGTGATGTCAGAGGGTAGCGATCTTTCTCAATCTAGGATATGTGTTGTGGTGATTCGAGGTGCGGAGAAGGTGTGAGTGTTCCAGACACTAGAGCGTTACGCATCAGCTCAAACGCTAGCGTATTTAACTCCGCAGTCGCTCGGATCCGAGACCTTGAAGTACCCGCCATATTGTCGCCATCTTCTCTGGTCTGGTTAGGTTAAGCTTCTACACTTGGATATCAAAGTTGAGGTCTGTAATTTTAACGCCCGTGTAGAGTTACGCCTCGGAAAGTGATCGAACCATGAGCCCGTAAGGTTACACCTGCACACGTTAGCTTATAACGTCATGCACCCTTAGCCAGTAGACCCCATTTCAAAACGCCGCGTCACAGCTCTGTCAGGAGAAGGTCTCCTCGTTACGTAATGACGCTATGTGAAGATAAGCGTCCACTATTAGCTAGTAGCATGCATTTTAAATCGCCCGCGCTGTGACGTCACAGCTCTGTCACTCTTCTAAGTTGAGACGGCAAAGAGTCTGTGTGGTGTCAGTTTACCTTTCGTGGCTAGGGTTAAACACATGTGTTAACCACGACTACAACTCACCTCACCATTTCGGCTCCTCCAAGGGGAGCCCGTAAAGAGCATATCTGAGGGAAGGTTAGCGTTCCTCGTAGCGAGGTTATGTTAACACGTCATCATGGTATCATAACCTCAAGTACAAATCACCTAACCGATTGTACTACTCCAAGGGGAACCGATAAAGGGCCTGTGTGAGGTTAGGTTAACGTTCGTGCGCAAGGTTATGTTAACACGTCATAATGACGTCTTAACCTCATCTGCAGGTCGCCTAACCGATTTGGCTCCTTCAATAGCGCCCGATATATTTGGCTCCTCCAGAGGGATCCGTGACCTGTCCGACTCGGCTCCTCAAACAGGGCCCGTCCGATTCGGCTCCTCCAAAGCGGGCCGTGAGGTTAGCATTGCCCTCGTACGTAAGGGTATGAAATCATAACTTCACCTAGGGTTAAAAAGCACTCCTGGTTGGCCAGTGTGTTTAGCATTGCCCTCAACAGCGCCCCCGATCAGTCCCTGACCAATTGGGCCCCTCGAATGGAGCCTGTGAGGTTAGGATTGCTGTCGTACGTAAGGTTATGACGTTATTCTGCGTCTTAACCTCCCCGAGAATTCACTGAACCTGGATAAGAACACATATAGGTACACTACTAGGTCAATGACTCAGAATAGACATAGCTTCACTACTCAAAAAAGCGTGGGAAAATGCTGACGCAACACCCATTGTTTTATAACTTCTACTGTTACTAAATACCTGAATGTAACCCTGGGCGGAGGTTTGATATTCAATTATCATGTCATCAGAATAACGGCCCAGGCCATTAAGAGCCTCTCAGAAATTATCCCATTAATGAAAGCCGAAAATGGGCTAAACCTAGAAAACAGGCTAACGCTGTACAAGTCCTCCATACAGCTAATCCTTGAATAGGCTAGTCCCATCTGGGGGATCGCAGCCAAAACACATCTTGATAGAATACAGAGCGTCCAGACCGTAGCGTAGACAGGATGAGCCGACTTACGACAGGACACAATGATGGTGCTTGTACGTGTGCGGTGCGCGCGTGCAAGACTTATTATTATTATAAGGACACTAATACAAGTGTATTATGTTGATATTCAGATTACTCTCTCTCTCTCTCTCTCTCTCTCTCTCTCTCTCTCTCTCTCTCTCTCCAGTCGTTTCACTCATGACTGAGTATCGTGACCCAAGGACTTCGTTGTTTCTTTTATAAGCTGATACCATTCTGTACGTACTTACGTTTTCCGGACAGTAACTCTCCATGGTAAGTCCATGATCTCCTTTACTTGATCAACCCATCTTTTTGCGGCCCGTCCCCGTGTCCTTGTGCCATAAACTTTTTCTTGGACAATTGATTTTTCCAGGTTGCCATCCTTTCTTCTCATAATGTGACCAAAGAATTGCAAGATTCTCTGGTACACAGCTTGACATCGACTTTCTTGTATTCCAATTTCCCCGATGACAGAATCATTTGTTCGCCTGGCCGTCCACGGTATTCGCAACATTCTTCTCCAACAACACATTTCAAAGGCGTTGATTCGGCTCCTGTCTTTTGCTTTTATGGTCCAAGTTTCGCATCCATACAGGCAGATCGAGAACACAAGCGAATGGACTAATCTTTTCTTCGTATTCATAGATATTGCTCTATCTTGCCAGATCTTCTTTAAATTTGCCATAGCTGTACGTCCTAGAATGATGCGACGTTTGATTTCTTTTTCGCAGCTACTTGTATCCTCGATTATTGAACCAAGATAAGGAAACTGACAGAATCTTTGGAGATTGTTCAGGTACTGTGGCAGCTGAATCTCTGCACCTTTGTTGACAATAATTAGTTTTGTCTTGCTCCAATTAATTTCCATGCCAAGATTGTGACTTTCCTGTTGTACACGGCCCATTATCTCGACAAACTCCTGTACACTGCTGGCTACAAGTGCGGTGTCGTCTGCAAAACCAATGTTATTAATTCTCTTCCCACCAATCGAAAATCCTCCTTCCCAACTGTCTAGGGCATGCCTCATGATATATTCACTATAGATGTTAAACAACTGAGGTGATAAGATGCATCCTTGTCTCACACCTTTGGAGACTTTGAAACTTGATGATAGATCACCATCAACTCTGACTTTGGCCAAGTTGTTATCGTATAAGCCTTTTATAAGTGAAATGATATGAGGTGGAATTCCCATTTTCTCTAGAACACACCACAACTTCGGCCACAAAACACAATAAAAGGCCTTTTGGTAGTCAATGAAACACAGAAACAAAGGAATCTTGAATTCATGTGCCTTTTCAACCAACTGACCGATATTTAGAATCTGTTCTCTAGCTCCTCTTCCCTTGACAAAGCCAGCCTGTTCTGACGGGAGCTTATATCTAATGTAAGGTTTCAAGCGTTCATTTATGATATGCAATAATATTTTACTTGCATGTGATATTAGTGATATGGTTCTATAATTCCCTCAGTTCCTTGTTGATCCCTTTTCCTGAAGTGGAATGAAGATGGAAATGAGCCAGTCTTGTGGCCATACACCACTGTCCCATATCTTGTTACAGATGCAGTGCATAAAATACTCCTTCTTCTCCCATTTCCTTAACCATTTTCCCAGTGCTGCCATCACTTTCTGATGCTTTATGATTCTTCAGGTGTTCAATTGCATCTTCTACTTCTCTCCTCAGTATTGAAGGTTCGTGTTCAGAGTTAGATTGATTAGGGATGTACTTATTGCAAACATTTCTGCTAGTCACATCTGCATATAGCTCTTCACAGTATCATTTCTACCTTTCAATGGCCAGTTGTTTCTCTTCAATGAGGGTACCATCTTCACCTTCCACAACCCATGAACGGGGCTTGAAGTCACAAGTAATTTTCTTTACCTTCATAAAGAGATCACGGGGTTGACAGTCCTACTTATGCAGTTCAATCTCTTCACAGATTTCATGAATCTGGTTTTGCCTTATTAAGTCTGCACTGCTTTTGAATTTTGCGAGATAGTGATGCGTGCATTTGTAAATATTCATCAGTTTCATAATTGTTCCTTTTTAGCTGTTTCTTTTCTTCTATTAGCCTCAAAGTTTCGGCGCTTAACCATGGCTTCCTAGGAAATGAATTGTGGCCATGTATTTCCTTGGTTGCACTACTCACAGCAGTCTTCAAGTTGTTCCACACCGAATCTGCAGTGCCAGTGGGATTTATTCCTAATGACTGTAGTTTGGGACGATTAGCCTCGCCGAAGCTACATAGAGCTCTATCATCAAATTTAATTTCCCGTACCTTTGTTGTGGTTTTGAGTTTCAGTCGCATTCTCATGATGACGAGGATATGGTCTGAACCACATTCAGCACCAGGGTAACTTCTGCTGTTTAAAACAGATGACTTCCAACGACTTCTAATCAGGATAAAATCAATTTTATTTCGTACCCTGTCTCCAGGGGATATCCACGTATATGGGCGGCGAGGGTGATGTTGAAAGAGTGTATTGGTAACAACCATTTCCTTATCTATACAGAATTGCAGACGCTCTCCTCTGTCATTTCTAGTCCCAATCCCATATGGACCAACATGTACACTAAGGTGGTTATTGGATGACGTGTCACTAATCTTAGCATTGGAGTCACCTTGAATGATGAAAAAATCGCTTTGAGGAATGTTATCAATATAGCATTCTAGTTGACTACAGAATTCGTCTACCTCATATTCAGGGGCAGCAGAAGTTGGTGCATACTCCTGTACAATATTTAATTTACAAGGTGTTGAACTTATCTTGATGGAAATAATTATATCATTAACTGGATAGCATCCAATAACTGCACAACATAACTTCTGTGGAACGACGACTGCTACCCACCATTCCGACTTTGATGATTATGTCCGGAGAAATATACTGTGTTACCATTGGTAGTAGTTAAATGCCCAGCACCTTTCCAGTGTGTCTCACACAGTCCCAAGATCTTCACGCCATGTAGTGTCATTTCTCTTTCAACAATTGATAGTTTGCCAGTCTGTAGTAAACCCCTCACATTCCAGGTTCCACATAATATCAATCAATCAATCAATCAATCAATCAATCAATCAATCAATCAATCAATCAATCAATCAATCAATCAATCAATCAATCAATCAATCAATCAATACTGATCTGCATTTAGGTCAGTCGGCCAGGTGGCAGATTCTCTATCTGTTGTTTTCCTAGCCTTTTCTTAAATGTTTTCAAAGAAATTGGAAATTTATTGAACATCCCCCTTGGTAAGTTATTCCAATCCCTAACTCCCCTTCCTATAAATGAATATTTGCACCAATTTTTCCTCTTGAATTTCATACTTTATCTTCATATTGTGATCTTTCCTACTTTTAAAGACGCCACTCAAACTTATTTGTCTACTAATGTCAATCCACGCCATCTCTCCACTGACAGCTCGGAACATACCACTTAGTTGAGCAGCTTGTCTTCTTTCTCCCAATTCTTCCCAGCCCAAACTTTGCAACATTTTTGTAACGCTACTCTTTTGTCGGAAATCACCCAGAAAAATCGAGCTGCTTTTCTTTTGGATTTTTTCCAGTTCTTGAATCAGGTAATCCTGGTAAGGGTCCCATACACTGGAACCATACTCTAGTTAAGGTCTTACCAGAGACTTATTTTCCCTTTCCTTTACATCCATACTACAACCCCTAAACACCCTCATAATCATGTGCAGAAATCTGTACCCTTTATATACAATCCCATTTATGTGATTACCCCAATGAAGGTCTTTCCTTATATTAACACCTAGATACTTACAATGATACCCAAAAGGAACTTTCACATCATCAACGCAGTAATTAAAACTTATATATTATTATTATTATTATTATTATTATTATTATTATTATTATTATTATTATCGAGGTCACGTTGCAGTTGCTCACAATTTTGTAACTTATTTACTACTCTATACAGAATAACATCATCTGCAAAAGCCTTACCTCTGATTCCACTTCTTTACTCATATCATTTATACAGTATATATGAAACACAAATGTCCAATAATACTGCCTTGAGGAATTCCCCTCTTAATTATTACAGGGTCAGATAGAGCTTCGCCTACTCTAATTGTCTAAGGTCTATTTTCTAGAAATATAGCCAGCCATTCAGTCACTCTTTTGTCTAGTCCAATTGCACTAATTTTTGCCAGTAGTCTCCCATGATCCACCCTATCAAATGCTTTAGACAGGCCAATCGCAATACAGTACATTTGACCTTCTGAATCCAAGATATCTTGCTGGAATTCTACAAGTTGAGCTTCAGTGGATTAACCTTTCCTAAAACCGAACTGCCTTCTATCGAACCAGTTATTAATTTCACAAACATGTCTAATATAATCAGAAATAGTGCCTTCCCAAAGCTTACATGCAACGCATGTCAAACTTACTGGCCCGTAATTTTCAGCTTTATGTCTATTACCCGTTCTTTTATACACAGGGGCTACTATAGCAACTCGCCATTCACTTGGTATAGCTCCTTCAAGCAAACAATAATCAAATAAGTACTTCAGATATGGTACTATATCCCAACCCATTGTCGTTAGTATAACCCCAGAAATCTGATCAATTCCAGCCGCTTTTCTAGTTTTCAACTTTTGTATCTTATTGTAATGTCATTGTTATCATATGTAAATTTTAATACTTCTTTAGCATTAGTCTCCTCCTCTATCTGGACATTATCCTTGTAACCAACAATCTTTACATATTGCTGACTGAATACTTCTGCCTTTTGAAGATCCTCACATACACACTCCCCTTGTTAATTAATTATTCCTGGAATGTCCTTCTTGGAACCTGTTTCTGCCTTAAAATACCTATACATACCCTTCCATTCATCACTAAAATCTGTATGACTGCCAATTATGCTTGCCATCATGTTATCTTTAGCTGCCTTCTTTGCTAGATTCAATTTCCTAGTAAGTTCCTTCAGTTTCTCCTTACTTCCACAGCTATTTCCAACTCTATTTCTTCCCAATCTGTAGCTCCTTCTTAATCTCTTTATTTCTCTATTATAATAAGGTGGGTAATTACAAATCCTCACCACCTTTAAAGGTCCAAACCTGTTTTTACATTCCTCAACAATTGCTTTAAACCCATCCCAGAGTCTGTTCACGTTTTATTTACCGTTTTCCACCGATCATAGTTACTTTTTAAAAACTGCCTCATGCCTGCTGTATCAGCCATATGGTACTGCCTAATATTCCTTTGGATGATATGGGTTTGCCACTCCATTTGATTGATCTCTTGAAGTCCTTGTATACGGAAAATACAGCCACTGTGAAGATTCAAAACAAAGTCTCAGCAGTTTCGTACAAGGGTTGGAGTTCGCCATGGATGTATCCTGTCACCGTTACTTTTCAATATCTATGGTGAATATGCAATGAGAACATCATTAGATGGCTGGGACAAAGGGTTTTCCATTGGGGGATGCAAGATCAACAACTTGAGATTTGCTGTTGACACCACCTTGATAGCATCATCTGAAGAGGAGTTGACAGAGCTGATCAAGAGAGTAGAGGAAGCAAGCCTAGGAATTGGATTACGCCTAAATCGACAGAAAACCAAAGTCATGACTGTTGATCGTAAGAACAACAACAGTCCACATATCAAACAGATTGGAGGGTGTGAAGTTGTACATCAGTATGTACATCTAGGCTCCTTACTATCCAATTCTGGTGGTTCCAAAGATGAAATAAAGCGAAGAATTGAAATAGCAAAGGTAGCAATGATCCGTCTGCGGAAGATCTGGAAAGATAACAACATCACCATTAAGACAAAAAAGAAGCTCGTTGAATCTCTAGTCTTCTCAGTCTTCTCGTATGGCGCAGAGACGTGGACCATCCTCAAACGTGATCGTTAACGGATAGAAAGCTTTGAAATGTGGTGCTGGGGAAAAATGTTAAGGATTCCTTGGACAGCTCATCGCACGAACACATCAATCCTGAACCAACTTCAGATAAAAGTTCGTCTATCGTGTAAGGTCTCTCAGAGGATTGTATGCTACTTTGGACATATAATGCGCCGAGATGGTAGTCTTCAAAAGCTGATTGTTGAGGACAAAGTCCAGGGAACCAGACAACGAGGACGAGTACCAACGCGATGGATTGACATGGTGAACGGCCCCCTACAGTGTTCTCTCAGAGCAACCACATTGAAAGCTTTAGATAGGGAAGAATGGTGGAGTATGGTTCATCGGCTAGATGGCTGAATATTATGATAGTCACGACGCCATAGTCATGAGGCAAAACGAAGAAGAAGAAGAAGAAGAAGAATATTCCTTCTTTCAAGACCTTCCTTTCTAACACATTTATTTTTAACTACGACAAAAACAGCTTCATGATCACTAATGCCATCTATTACTTCGGTTTCTCTATAGAGGTCATCTGGTTTTACCAGCACCACATCCAGGATATTTTTCCCTTAGTTGGTTCCATCACTTTCTGAATCATCTGTCCTTCCCATATTAGATTATTTGCCATTTATTGGTCATGCTTCCTGTCCTTCGTATTTCCTTCCCAATTGACATTTGGTAAATTCAGATCTCCCGCTACCATCACATTCCTTTTCATGTCGTTTCCCACATAGCTGATTATCTTATCAAATAATTCTGAATCCGTGTCAGCGCTACCTTTCTCAGACTGTACACTCCAAAGACATCAAGTTGCCTATTATCTTTAGAAATGAGCCTGACACCTAGAATTTCATGTTTCTCATCTTTAACTTTTTCGTAGCTTACAAATTCTCCCTTCACCAGAATGAATACTCCGCCTCCCACCATTCTTATCCTATCTCTACGATACACTCTCTAGTTCCGTGAGAAAATTTCTGCATCCATTATATCATTTCTCAGCCATGATTCAACTCCTATATCTCCTATATTTCTGTGCGAAGTGAACATCTTTAATTCGAGGTTTCTCTCAACCCTGTCCCCCCGGAGATCCGATTGAGGGACTTGAAACTCCGGAATTATATTTAATGGTCGGTACGAACATTTAGAATTGAGCAAAGCCATTGGGTTGTCTTGGGAAAAGTAATGAGGTGGGTTCCCGTGTCCTTCCTCGTATCAACTAGGCCGCTCCTAACATGGAGAACAGACGCCCCTGAAGCCGCTCCTAACATGGAGTACAGACAGTGCCTGAAGACAACTCATCCTGCCTATCTGCCATTGTGATATTAACTTTCCTCTGCCATCTAGGTCGTTGGTTCTCTTCAACTATTGCCTCATCTGCCTGCTGCGTCGTTCCAAAGGTCACCTTCTTCGCCTAAGCAGCCATTAAGGACTTCACTGTAAAGGGCCCCATACACGCGCAGACTTAGTCGGAGGTAAGTCTGCGCAAACCAGTCTCTTCAGACATGTCTCTGTGTGTATGGCCGATAAGTCTGCCGACAAAAAGTCCGCAGGCAAGTCTCTGACATTCTGGCACTGCTTGAATTCAGCTGGAGACTTTGCGACGAAAGCGCTATCTCAGAGTTGCGGCAATAAATGTAAACGTGGTAACCTGCAAATATGAAAACTGAAATCATTTTTTTAGCGTCTTCTTCGTGCAGAGCGCTACATTATGTCTAAATAATAACTCATCTTCTATACCGACTATCTAATTAATTTCGATCCGTATATATTTTTCAACCATCCGAAGTGCAAAATCGTAAACAAGAAAAAACAGCTGAGCGTGTCGTATTCAACCTCTTCGGTAAATAATCATTTAGTCTGAGCGTGTGTGGGCAACTGAATACTTCCGACTTACCTCCCAGAGGCAAGTCTGTGCAGGTAAGTATTCCAGAAGTCTGCGCGTGTATGGGGCCCTTAAGCCTGGCAAAGGACCCTTACCATGGGACTACCAGCCGGGTCAGCCGTACCAAGGTTCTTTTAAAGAGGTGTTACTCCTCTAAGTTAATATTCAGGCCTCCCTAATATGGAGAACAGATGCCATTCGCAGTCGCTCCACTGGAGCACATACGCTGCTGATTTGCCCGTTTTAAAGATGGGTTACTTAGATAGAGCATAAATGTAATTAAACAATACAGATTCTGTGGTCTAGGCAACACCGGATATGTAGTGCAGAGTTCCTATATGAATAGTAGTTTCTATGGCAATTATGTTAAATCGGACAAGATGGCTGACACTTAGGGCAAGAATTTCTAGACAGTTATAATAAATTGCCTTTCTACCTAGTGTTATCTGTGAAACCATTACAGCAAATCCAAGATGGCAGTCACTTGGGGCGTAAAACGTTCACAAACATAACACCAATAACAGCAAACAAAGATCGTAAAACTACTCGACACCACCGCTAGGACAGCACATCAAAATAAGCCACAATCACCCGCCAGAAACCACAATAGAGACACAATTCTTGCATATAGATCAATATATTATGCAGCACAACTTCACTACAATCCCACTACTAGCACCAGTACACTACAAAATCTTATATTACAATACAGATCAGGGCAATATGATCAAGGTCAACAGATTTGTAGCGAATGGTGTGTTCAGTTTACAATCTAAAATCCAACATTCGACGCTTCTTAGAAAATAGATTCAACAGATCTATTGGTTCTACAGTTATGTCTCTGAATGTTTATTGTTGTTTATTTTCAGTTTCTGTTTATTTTATTTTTGTAAAATTTCCATTGGGGGCGGGTTCTAACCCAGAGTAAACTCCCCCCACATTTGGCTACGCCCTGCGTCCAGAACAGGGACCTAACAAAACAGCCTTCCACAAAAAAGACTCTTCATAGTTATGTTACTATACCCCAAGTAAGTGATCTTTGGCGCGCAATGGTTCCAACTGAAACAAGAAATCCACGATGACTTACATATGGAAGAAATTTATACCCGAATCCAGAAGACAAGCCGGTAATTGTATTATGGTGTAAATTGCAATCTCAATGAGCTCATCTCCTCTTTGGGAAACTGCGATGCAGAACGCCTTAGGTACAAAATGCCTAGAACCCTACTTACATAAAAACTAACCCTCCGGGGTCCAGGTCACATTCTGGCCAACCCGATTCCGTCCCAAAGTACACTACTTTCCCATTCATCTATGTACCGTAGTTAGAAAATTCTCTGAAATGTACTGAAGGTCCCATGGGCCGCAGGGCTATCGAGACGTGTGATCTGTTTCCATCGACTCATATCCCTGTGTTTAAATTATACACAAGTCTAGTGATACCAAGTGAACCTTTCCTTTTGTATCCATACAGGTATGAGACGTGGTGTGCTGTACAAATGATGCCACGCGAGGCCTTTGATCGAGTTCAGAGGCGTCACTGCACCGCGCTACCCACGGCGGAGCTGGAGCCTGACAGAAATCCTCCTAAATCAGCTCATGACGTCAACCGCTCTTTCTTAATGGACGCCCCTGTTAAGTGCGAAAGACGTCATTTTCCGGGAGCCATTACAAAGTCGCAACTGAATAACATATTTTAGTCAAACCGTGAAATACTGTATATACTGTATTCGATCATAAGCAATAATAAACAAGCATATTAATAAATCAAAAACCAATGTCCTTCTCTGTATCCACATTTAAAAAAAGTAAACGGGGGTTAATGCCTGGAAACTGTATAGGCGTTCTCATACTCATCAGAAAAATAACAGCTCATAAAAAAGTAAAATAAATAGCCAGTCACACCAGTGTACCCAAAACAGCCTTCCACAAAAAAGACTCTTCATATTTATGTCACACTACTCCAAGTAAGTGAATTGAATCCAAATATGTTTTAATTGAATCATTTATACGGTATTGAACATCAAATGTAATAACCTTCGTAATCATCCACCAGTACAGATCAAAATTTCTCCAGAGAAACTAAACGAATATTTTCAAACAATATAACTATATTAAGGCTTGCATCAGTAGATCATATACATCAAGACACATTTTTACAACAATATAAATATTCGCTATATAAACTAATACGGGGCTTCCGTTGTTCACAGAGGGATAAGAAGCGTGTGGGTTGAATGGCTGGACATGGATTTAACTAGACCAGACTTAACACAACAAAGTTTGTAATTTTATTTCTTTCCCATTTTTATAGTTTAAAAATTGAGAAATAGACAATCTGAATATATGAAAACAATATTAATAAGCTCGTCAGCTCTAACAATATAGGGGACTTAGAAGTCCGAACATCAGATAACATATACAACACTCGAAAGAATTACAAATTGTGAATTTATTTAGAAAAGAGCCAAATTGCTCTTGCCAGGTACAGTATTTTATGAGAGCAAGAAATGCTCCAGGAAGGTACACTTCATAGGAGTCTGCGCTCTGTCTTTACCGTAGTCTAGCCTCACAGAGGCAAATAGTTTACTATGGTGCAATAAAATTCCACCTCACATTAAAGTGTTCATGCACACTATACTAGTCTGTAATGTGATGATCATGGAAGTGTGTTATAGATTGATCAGACTCCTAATGTACGTTCGGTATGAGCTCTCTTGGTGAAAATCCAAGCAATGGTTCAATCGAACCAGGTTGTGATTTGAAGTCAATCTTGAATGAAAACTCAATACCACATTTATGTGTGATATTGCTCACAGTAATTGAGAACATGTAATTACTATTACTCTTAACAGCATACTATTCGGTTAACGCAGTTTCAATGTAGTCATGAATATCGTCTACTGAATAACTGCTTTACGCCATCACGCACTTTATAGATTTTATTGTATCTTTCAAACGACACAAGTCCAAGACTATGTGGCTGATGACCGCCTCCGATCGGTGGATTAAATTAGACGGTTGTTTCAGGTCCTTCTCCGCGAACAGCGAACGTTGTTTCACCGTTGGTCATCACGTGCACACTGATGCTTTTTCTCTACTGTCTGGGTTTGATATAAGAACATAAGGCATTATCGCCCGCACATGCGTGTATTGAACTTTTGCACAAGGTTTTTATTGTAAACAATGTCTGCACTGCTTCCGAAATAACGTTTGAGCTCAAATGGAGGAGGTAAGTCTCCATAGCTATCGAAATACCATATTTTAGATTTACGTTTTACGTAGGCAACGTAATGATGTCCAGGTCCGCGACTATTGTGTAAGTTAATTACAACACTCTCACGTTCACGTGGGCATGCTGGTAGGTTATCGCGCATATACCGTACACACCGCAAAAATAATGAATTCCTAGTTGTTAAGCAAACGTAAAAACTTCTTCGTGGGTTAGAGCTCGAAGTGGCAGTGCATTCAGTAGACGTTTTTTGGTGATATGTAGATGCCAAGCCCTTTCTTGTATGGCGCTAGCTTCATGTGTATGCCTTTGCCTCGTAATGCAATTTCCTCCAATGTCTTGTTATGACGTTCACTCTCTTCCAACGGTTGCTTCGCTTCTTCTACAAGGCCGATGACCTTCGATGTTAGGCCCCTTAAAACAACAAGCATCATCAACAAGCAGCAGCTTCTTCTACAGCCTTAACAGTTCTTGCGACAGCACTAGCAACACCCAGCAAAGACCCTAAAGCTGCTAGTCCAGCGAACAGCGCGGGATGAAATCCGCCTCGTTTTGGTAAAGGAATAATTCGTGCACGTTTACAAAACATTGCTCTGCACTTTGGAGAAATTCTCGCTCCTGCTGCGCGTAGTGCCTTAATAATGGCTACTTGCGGATTGTATTCCCCTCGACTAGCTTTTCGTGCAGCCTTTACAACTTCCTTCCATCCAACAGTTTCAGTTTTCTTCTTCATAACATTTGGATACCGTTGTTTCACCCTTCTGTACACGACTTTACTCTCTCACAACATAAGGTTAAAGTCAAGAGTGTTAGCACGACCAGGGATAAATAAGCAAAATTAAAGGAAATACTTACAAATTATCCCAACAAAAGGCCGTCGCTGATTGAGGAAGCACTGGACACAAGAGGCCAAGCGAATCAACTTAAAATAAGCTTAACTAATTGGCTGAAATAATAATTCCTTGATCAATTTAAAGAAAAACTTTAATAAGCCAAAATCGTAAGGAACATCTGACCTTCTTAAAATAATTAAAATTTCGAGCAATTAATGAAAGAAACTCAATTCAGAATTATAATATTAAAATCAAGTTTTAAGAATGAGGGCTGAAAATCTTCCAGAACAATAAATCAATGTAGTTCAGTTCAACCTAAAATGCTAAGTCAACCCAAATCATTTAAGGTAAGTACCAACTTCAAATCTGTAATTAAAATTCAGATCCCTTAAGTAATGGGAGGTCAACTCAAATAAGAAAACTTGAATCAAATATTTCAATATGTAGGCTGAAAACTTCTCCAATCGATTATCTCGGTTACCACAAATGGTATGAGAAACAGTCATAACCCACAACACACATTACTTCAGAAATGAGTCAGATATAATGCAATGACATGCAATAAATCCACAAGTAGCACAATAATTAGATACCCCACAAGGAACAGTAACTTCAATAAAATCAGTCACACAAGACTGAAGAAAGGTAAGCAACACGGGCAAACAATCCTTCCCAAAAATCAGATGACAGTCAAGACATAATAATTACCCGACACGCATGTGTCAGACACAAAGGAGCAACGCCCCCTTTCGTTTGCATTCTGTTACACGGTTGGTGTAACAGAGTGACAACCACCATGATCAAATCCCAACTCAAGTACCGAGTAATTCATCAGAAAAGCTTTCATCCTAAAACTTATTCTTTTCCTCTTACTTGCTCCGAAGAGCTTAAATATATTTAAATAATAACATAATTATTACGATTTAAAGGAGGAAATGAAGTTAACCACCATAAGCTTAAGCAAACACTTCGTATATAGTAGTTAGTTGGGAGCTCCGCAACGTAAATATACTTTTACTAACATGGAAACTTCAAAAACAGCATTAAAGCAAACAATAATATCTTTCATACACTCGAATTCAAATACCAAAGGTATGAGTATTACATTAAAGTATTACATAGATATGATGAAATCCAGTTTTTTTTTTTTAACTCTTAAAAATTTTAAGCTCGAAAGTCCGAAAGATCAGCTGTAGAAAATCACACATATCGTAGTGTTTAGTAGTGTCCATGTCTCTTAACACAATAATTAGCAGCCTTCGATGGGGTAGGTTAACCATGGCAAAAGTTCAGAACAGGTTACATTTTCTAGCGCTACGCATCCAGGCGCGATTGCACTGTCATTTGTTTGTCTCTCGCTCGCTTCTCGCGAAGGACTTGATCGTGCGGTGGACAGTGCTGCCAACTGTTCATATATAGAACTAGTCCTAGTGGAGCGGCGCTACGTTTGAATTTACGAACCTCGAAGCCATTGGCCTGGATTGGTTAGGCCATTGGGCTGGATCAAGCAAAGGGGGTCTGGGGGCGTAAGCCCCCAGGTTAGAAGCCGCGAAGCGGCCCTAGGCCTCTAGTATCCCGCGTGACAAAGCCATTGGTCTGGATTGGTTAGACCATTGGTCAGTGACAAAGCCATTGGTCTGGACTGGTTAGACCATTGGTCTGGATCAAGCAAAGGGGGTCTGGGGGCGTAAGCCCCCAGGTTAGAAGCCGCGAAGCGGCCCTAGGCCTCTAGTATCCCGCGTGACAAAGCTATTGGTTTGGATAGGTTAGACCAATGGTCAGTGACAAAGCCATTGGTCTGGATTGGTTAGACCATTGGTCTGGATTGGTTAGGCCATTGGTCAGTGACAAAGCCAATGGTGACGTCAGCCCGCCAATGACTGTCGATTATTTTGTCACTAACTCCGTTGTTATTGTTATGGCTTCGTGCGGTGGATGTGTCATTAGTATTCGTGCTTTTGCGTGCAATTATTACGAGAAATTTAGTGATTTACTCGAATTTTATCAGCAGCACGACTTGCTTTCTAGGGAGAGAGTGTGTGAGAAATGTGGTCGTGATGTTAAATTGTCTATACCCTCCCCTACATTAAGGTGAGTTAAATAGAATTCTTTCTTTACAGATTGCATTCACCTGTGTATTTATTGTGCAGTTGTGTATTTCTTGTGCGCGGGTTGGTAACGGAATTCACTTACTTCATTGCTAGGAGTGACGTCATATCCCACAGTGTCTCACCCAATGGAAATGCTGGTACGTAGTTAGGCGATGTACAATGGCGCGTGATAACTTCTATTAGGTTATAAAAGCAAAACTACTTTTGGGGGACGGCGGGTGGGTTCTTTACTGTCGCAGTGAACACATCGCTCCTCCACAAGGTATTCTACTTAACATTTCCAACATATTGCATCCTTAGAATGCTATAAATGTAATGTAACCCTTACTGAATTTCTACCTTAACCATAATAGATATGCTTGAAGCTACTTACAAGGTCAGACGCAAGAAGAAATGAAATCTCTTTAAAATAACAAACCAGTTCTTCAGGCCCTTACGCCCTGATGGAGAAATGTTTATCCAGGATCAAATCCCACAATCATTTTCCTTCTCTTCACGGATAATTTATCCTCAAACCAGAACCAGAAGCGTAATTTTTCAAGGCGTCTTCTTCCAATTCACCAACAAGAATTTAAAAAAACTGCAATCGATTTCATTATTGACAAGCCACCAGGGGGGTGAAACTCTAATAGGGCTTTTGGTTCCAATCTGTAGCTAGCTTCAGGTAGTTTCAGTCTCTTTTTCTAGATGGCGCTGGAGGTCATTCATAACGTGTAAATAGTTATATACACGTTCTGTAGATGGCACGCAAGTAAGCATGAAATGAGCGTTGTTAATATATAAGGCAGTTTGTCTCGAAATGAAGTATTTAAAGTATTTCAAGTCTAACCTCAATCAGTCGGCACTTCTCACAAATTAATTAGTCATAAAACGTCAAGCATTGTGGAGATAATATTGCTGAATTGCATCGAATTCGACTTTACCTAATCGATTAACCTTGTTCGAACTTATATCGATTTTAATCGATAGTTCCCATGATGCTACAGTATTTGTGTTGTTTGAATTCCAAGTGCTCATGTGCTTGTGATGTAAATCTTAGTTCCTTGTGCTTGTTTATTTGAAATATATCTTCGCCAGTCCTCCTGAAATCCTGTATTTCCTGTTTGAGTACACATCAGGGGCTGAAAGCTGAATGGTTCTATTAATGTAGTTCTATATATTTCCTGTCTCAGTGCATTTAATTATGTTATTTTTATTTTCATGTGGTACTTGGATATTGATGTGATACCCCATTGTCTTGCTTTCGAAGGAATTTCTTATGTGTTATAATATCAGCTTTGTGTTAATGTGTCAATCATTCATTTGAAGTTAAAGCTGCTTTGAGGTGTATGGTTATGTTCTCAGTAACATAGTATGCCATACGAACTAGGGGTATTAGATCATTATTTACAACGTAGTAAGCACTTGGAAATAAAAATATATGAATTACAATGTATTGGGCATGGAAGTAGTAGAACTGCATTATTATCGTCGTTTGGTCGGGGATGGTGGCGAGTGGCAGGGAAAGGTGGGGGGGGGGAGGTGCGTCACTGCGCCGGATGTTAATTCTCCGCGCTATCTGTTGATAGTAATACTAAGGTATTGCACCAGAATGCACACTGTGGCGCTATCTCGGAAAAGAGACTAAAACTACTAGCGCCAAATGGCTTGGAACCGAAATTTATCATTGAGTTTCATCTCTATTCTATTCTATCCTCTTTGCAAGCCACGATCACTGGCCTAGCATGGTTAACTACTTCCCGGCTAGATAGCAGCACCGCTTGGTCACCTCCTACGACTGGTTCAAACTCGAACGCCAGATGGCTCACCATTACCAAATCAGAGAAGGTTCAAGGAATCTTGAGATTTGAATTCACCGTGACGCAGACAGTAAGAGACGCATGAATAAAATGCTGAACTGATCGTACATAGCGAGGAATAATACTAAATCCATTACAACTCGTCAAGAGCGATTTATGAACTGACAGTTACTTATTGTTTCGTTTGATATACGGGGAGTTAGGGGTATACGTGCAGATATTTTGCTAGTCGGCAAAGAAAAATACATCTCACAATATATGCTATGCTCTTTTTACCTTGTCCTATTAGTTTTTCCATAACTGAGCCAAATATTTCAGTACCTAATGTGGAACGCGGCCGTGGCCTTAAGTTAGGTACAATCCCGGCATTTGCCTGGAAGAGATGTGGGGAAACCACGGAAAACCACTTCCAGGATGGCTGAGGTGGGAATCGAACCCACTTCTAGTCATTTGACCTCCCGAGGCTGAGTGGCCCCATTCCAGCCATCGTGGCAAAGCCGGAAATCGAACCCTGGCCTCCGGGGGGGGGGGAGCTAATCACACTAACCACTACACCACAGAGGCCAACAGAAGGCTTATTACTGGACAGTAAGTGCCGATAGGTAAAATGATGACTGTAATTGACCCGTTTAATTAGAACTTCCGTAATAATCATGTTACTACTACTACTACTACTACTACTACTACCACCAATAATGTCTTTACATTCCACTAACTAATTTTCACGGTTTTCGGAGACGCTGAGGTGCAAGAATTTTGTACCGCAATATGTTTTTAATGCAAGTAAATCTACAGAAACGAACTGGCGTATTTGAGCACCTTCAAATACCACCGAACTGATCCGCCATCGGACCTGCCAAGGTGGGAACAGAAGACCAGCGCTCTATCTTCCAAGCTACTCAGACCGGCAATAGAGCTTAGAGTAAGTTGGTGGTGCGGTTAGGGACGCGCAGCTGTGAGCTTGCATTCTGGAGATAGTGCGTTCGAACTCCACTGTCGGCAGCCGGGAAGATGGTTTTCCGTGGTTGCCCATATTCATACCAGGGAAATGCTGGGACAGTACCTTTATTAAGGACTCGAACGCTTCCTTCCCACTTATATCCCTTTTCTCTCCCATCGTCGCCGTAAGACCCATTTGTGTCGGTGCGACGTAAAACAATTTGTAAGTACATGTTTCGGTAATTTCGGAGACATATCCCCAATTATAAGATTAATAATAATTCGGACTTGTTGACAGTTCACTATTTTCTTTAGTGTTTTCTGACAGAATACGAGCTACGAAGTTTCAGTGGGGCGATTAACTTTTATTTTCATAACAGTCAGTAATAATAGACTAACACAGATATTATAATAATAATTATGCTAGTGGCTTTACTTCGCACCGACACAGATAGGTCTTATGGCGAAAATGGGATAGGAAAGGTCTAAGAGTTGGAAGGAAGCGGCCGTGGCCTTAATTAAGGTACAGCCGTAGTATTTGCCTGGTGTGAAAATGGGAAACTACAGAAAACCATCTTCAGGGCTGCCGACAGTCGGATTCGAACCCACTATCTCCAGGATGCCAGCTCACAGCCGCGCGCTCTTAACCGCACGGTCTACTAGCCCGGTGGTAATAATAATAATAATAATAATAATAATAATAATAATAATAATAATAATAATAATAATAATAATAATATTTACGTCCCAATGGAGACGCGCGGTGTCGGAATTTTGCCCACAGGTATTCTTTAACGTGCATGTAACTTATATAATGGCCTCTTCATGAAAAATTTAAAGATTTTCCTGGACGAAGGCTTGGAGTGGTACCGTACTTTTTGTATTCTTGCCAACGCAATATCAGTTAATATAGGTCTTACGAACTTGGTTACGATAATATCACTAACAGTTTGCTGATGTTCTTTGACCTCACACTGTAACAAAACACATTCTGAAAGGGAAGACGTCGCAAGTCCTCGTATTACTCTCGTACATTTGAAGGATTTCGACTATAGCTTAAACGAACTCCTGCAGATACTTAACCCGAGCAACAAAACAAGGTTTTGGTTATCGAATTCCTCCTCTGTCCTGATGCATAATCAGTTCCATTTAGCGGTGTCGAAGCTCTAGACAGTGACATATTGCTGGCGCAAATGTCATACTCCATCCTCTCCTTAAAAACACGAACCAAGTACCGGTACCCGCAAATTAGAATTTGATTTCCTGTTTCTAGTTTGATTGGGTTATTATCGTCTGGATATTTGAGGTTGTTCAAAATGTCTAAACATGAAGACGTTTGTTTTGTGATTGTCCGTCACAATTCTTATCACAAGGAATCCACTATCCTCCACGGCTTTAATCACCTTCTGAAAAAAATCCGCAGCCTGTTTCCAGTCATTCGAGGATAGGAATTGTGCCGGTTGCCGAAGCCTGTCGCGCTCCTCTGGGACAATGATTAATGAATGACAAATGAAATGAAATGATATTCAAGAGTGTTACTGGAATGAAATATGACAGGGAAAACCCGAGTACCCGGAGAAAAACATGTCCCGCCTCCTCTTTGTCCAGCACAAATTTCACATGGAGTGACCGGGATTTGAACCACGGAACCCAGCGGCGAGAGACCGGCGCGCTGCCGCCTGAGCCACGGAGGCTCCATCATCTTCTAAAATAAAGTGTAAAGGCACAGATGCGAGAGTAATCTGAGGATATCCGATTACTACCTTTGTTTTTTTTGTTTTTGTTTTTTTGCTATTTGCTTTACGTCACACTGACACAGATAGGTCTTATGGCGACGATGGGACAGGAAAGGCGTAGGAATTGGAAGGAAGCGGCCGTGGCCTTAATTAAGGTACAGCCCAGGCATTTGCCTGGTGTGAAAATGGGAAACCACGGAAAACCATCTTCAGGACTGCCGACAGTGGGGCTCGAACCCACTATCTCCCGATTACTGGATACTGGCCGCACTTAAACGACTGCAGCTATCGAGCTCGATACTTCCTTTGTTAGGTCCTTGCCTAGATAAAGGCGCGTTTCTCTTAATTCCCTTCTAGACGGTATTTCATGGAGTCTTATCATTTCTGGCTGCGAACCACCTTGCCGAAATTGGCAAAATGGTACACAACAGTTCAATATTTTGAGGAAAGAATCTGAAGTTTCAGTTCTAAAAAAAATATACCTTGCACAAACGGAAAGAAACAAGTACACCTTAAAGTCACTTTTGAAATGTCTATAAGCATAACATGATTAATTCATTTCACAATTCTATACAAAATATCTCTTGTACGAACAGAAATGCACTAATGAAAACGAGTGCCATCTTAGTTCACCATTCAGCCACTAGGATCGCACTCGTGCCCCCTTGTGTTCGCATGGCCGTGTATGTCTATAAGTTAATTATATCCTAAATAAGGATAGCTGAATGTTGTAGGAGTCTACAGTTTTAAAACTTTACTACTCAGGGGCGTCTTATCGAGTTTCAAAACTTTCTCACTTCTACTTGAGTGGCTCGAAGCAATGTTGTCTAATAGATGTCTCAGAAATTTTTGGAGTAGAAAAAGAAGTAGTTTGTCGTCTTTACACTCTCTACACTTAATTTCACTGATGAATCTGGCTTTCAGAAAAAACGTACACATTTTTAGTAATTGTCGTCGGGGTAAATACTGCACAGCAGAGGTGACAAATTCCGTCATGCGCTGCAGAAGAGCCACAAACGATGATTTCGGGTATCTGAGGGCTCCTCGATCTTGAAAGCGAATAAGACATAATGTTGGACTTTCACTAGCTGAAGAAGTGATATGTTCTAAACAGCCTTAACAGTCTGTTTGTTCTACTGCCACACGCACTAAGTATCCTGCTACCATAGCTAGGGAAATACCAGGTATTGTAGCTGTTGAATCTGAAACAAATTAATCATATTTATGTACTAGCGAACACTTAAATAAAAAAGTATTGTTCACACAGATCTGATGTAATTTACCTTGCAAGGGTTTTGTAATGATAGACATTACGTGTTCAGGAAGCTGCGGAATTTGCACATCATCGCGACTTTCATTCCTTCTACATCTTTCATCCATCTGGCACATTCTTGGTTGTAGTAAACTGGTTCGTTCATTGCGGATCTTATTTTCATCCCTCAGCTCAACATTGCCATGTTTTAATGCCGCAATAATTCCTGTATGGCGCGTTGTTTCGAATGCGTTAAGCCATGACCTTGCGTCCATTGTGTCATTGTATCCCGCTTTGCGTCGTAGGTGGCTAAAGAAAAGCTCGATATCATCGCTTGTTAGATTCCTCGTCAAGACATAATGAAAATTTATACTTATGAGGTATTTTACGCAGGCCACAGTGGATTGGGTAGTCAAGGCCAACGCCTGATACGTTTCCCTCGTGAATCTTTTCTCTTTCTCTGGATGCATTTGAATGTTATTGATATATGACAGGAAATCATTTATTAACCAACTGAGGCGTTCATCTTCAATGCTGAAAAATGCCAGTTTGTTCTCATTCCTGGAATATGTCCCATACGAGTTGTTGCAGACATCATGGGCATCGAACCACTTCATAAAATGCTCCATGAAATAAATTGTTTCTTTTAAACTGTTCCTGTCTTTAATGCTTTCGGGACAAACCACCTCCATACTCTTCAAACCAGCGATTGTTTCAGGGGGAAAGACAATTTTGGCTCTTGCTACATTCATTTTCTTCAAATTTGTAGGGTAAACTACTTTTCTGGTTAGTTTCCTCACCGGCTTCATAATTGAAGATTTCTGGAGTTTGAAAAGAGCTCTCAAATGATCGCCGGTCACGATAGCATTGTTTACAAAATAGTCTCGTGACAAATGTTGGGATCGCACGTTTTTTATGACGTGACTGGGATCGAAACTTAGGAACAGAGGCCTAGTTTCATCAGCTGGATGTTGTATCTCATGCGTAATGCTTCCTCCACATAATGTTTCGAACATCGAAACATTTACCTGAGAATTGTCGGTCACAATTCTGATCACTCTGAAACCACACTCTTCAACAGCATTTAACGCATCCAAGGTTAATTTTGCAAGTTGTGAGCCCGTAACGGATGAAGTGAAATAGAAAGACACCGGTAATCTGTAATATGTTGAGAGTCCCTTGAACAAAATGCAGAGTAGTTTATTGGCCAACGTATCTTCGATTCCAAGAGCGTCAATGTCAATGTCTTTCAGTCCAATAAACATATCTAATTTCCTGTCACACATAAGTCTCGGCTTTATGGACATTTCATCTATTATAAGGGAACTAACCTTTTCGTTATCGTTCACTAACGACAGTTTTTCTGCCAGTAATTGGGCTTTAGTTAGCGAAGTTATGCCCGTTTCCCCTTTTGAGTATCCAACATACGATTTCAACGTTCTTTGACGAGGAAGATGCAAAATATCGAATGTTCTGAGAAGCCGATAACCAGTTGGCGACCTTGAAGATAATAGCACACAAATTTTAACTGTAGTCTCCTGGTATTTACATTTCTTTTTTCCAAAGCTCTGAAGTTCTAACAAAAAGTTTGCTTTCAAATTACCTCCCTCAGCTTCCTTCTGAATTTTAGAAACTCGACTTGCAAGATTTCCGGGATCCTTCCTTACCTTACTAAGTTCTGCTCCCAAGTCACGAATTTTTACGCGCAACTTCTTAATAATTGTCACGTGCTTTCTATTTCTTATTATCTCCTTCCTTAATTTCCTGGTACCGTAATGTATTTTGGTACTGTTGATTTTAGGACGGGAGAAAACTGTGTACCTACTGTTGTGGTACCTACACTTATCAGGTCAGATTCTCCAGTATTATCAGGCACAGGAGAATCCGATTGTTCCACACATTTTCTCTTATTTCTTATATACTCATTTTCACTGTCCGTTTTTTCAAGCTGTCTTTTCTTGGGAGCTTTCCTACATTTTAAAGTGACTTGTTTGTGTTTGGGGAACTCTTGAAGGGTCTCTATTAGGCAGGAGTGTCTTTTAGATGTACGTATACTAAAGTCTTCTTCTCTGAAGTGTTTACTGCACACCCTCGATTTTTCTGCAGGAACCCAGAGAGATCCCGGTTTGTCTCCTGTGCGAGATATAGCAACAAGCCACCGTTCTTTTAAAGCACTATTCACTGGAAACTTGTGAAATGAAATTCCACTACCTTTAATTTGTCGTGAATGACAATAAGGAACACAGCAATAAACCATGATTGAAACTGCGAGTGCTTATTATCACACGAATACACACATTCATAACCAACTCAATACACACGTTTAAAGGCGCGAACCTGGTAAACAGGGGGGCAAGGTAGCGATCCTAGCAGCCCGCCAATGAACTGCAGTGTGACCACTTCTATAGCGTTTTACGGGCTCTATTTCCAGGCCTTGTATTATAGCGTAGGCAACAGTTAAACTAGTGCGTTGCCTACGCTATAATACAAGGCCTTGAAATACACTCGTGGAAACGGGTTGCTTCCTAGTTCACCATTCAGCCGCTAGGATCGCGTTCTTGCCCCCTTGTATTCGCATGGGCGTATATGTCAACAAGTAAAGTATATCCTAAATAAAAAGAACTGACTGTTTTTTCGAGTATTGACAGTACTTTATTTATAGAGCGGTGCTGCATTGGCTTGGATATTTCATTGAAGTTTCAAAACTTTCCTTCTGAGGGGCTTCTTATCAGTTTCAAAACTTTCTCACTTCTACTTGAGTGGCTCGAAGCAATGTTGTCTAACAGAGGTATCAGAAATTTTCATTGTAGAAAAACAGTTGGTTTGTCGTGTTTACACTTTCCACACTTATTTCACTGTTGAACATAACTTTCGAAAAAATAAACGTACACCTTTTAGTAACTCTCTTCGGGACAAGTGCTGCGTAGCGGAAGTGACAAATTCCGTCGTTCACTGCAGAAGTGCCACAGACGATTTTCGGTATCTGACGGCTCCTCAATCTTGAAAACGAATAAGACACAATGTTGGACTTCGAGTAGCTGGAGAACAGATATGTTCTAAACAGCCTTTACAGCCTGTTTTTTTTCTTGTGCCACATGAACCATAATGTCATTGTATTCCGCTTGGCGTCTTATGTAGCTGAAGAAGAGCTCGATGCCATAGCTCGTTAGGTTCCCGGCAGCCCTGAAGATGATTTTCCGTGGTTTCCCATTTTCACACCAGGCAAATGCTGGGGCTGTACATTAATTAAGGCCACGGCCGCTTCCTTCCCATTCCTAGGCCTATCCTATCCCATCGTCGCCATAAGACCTATCTGTGTCGGTGCGACGTAAAACAAATAGCAAAAAAAAAAAAAAATGCATAGTGCAAATGTATACTTATGAGGTATTTTACGCAGGCCACAGTGGACTGGGTAGTCAAGATCTATGCCTGATACATTTCTCTCATGATTCTTTTTTACTTTCTCTGAATGCATTTTAAGTTTCTTAATATATGACAGGAAATCATTAATTAACCAAGTGAGGAGTTCATCTTCAGTACTAAAAGGTGCTTTTCTTTTTTGCTAGTGACTTTACATCGCACCAACACAGATAGGTAGTATGGCGACGATGGGATAGGAAAGGCCTAGGAGTTGGAACGAAGCGGCCGTGGCCTTAATTAAGGTACAGCCCCAGCATCTGCCTGGTGTCAAAATGGGAAACCACGGAAAACCATCTTCAGGGCTGCCGACAGTGGGATTCGAACCCACTATCTCCCGGATGCGAGCTCACAGCCGCGCGTACCTAACCGTACGACCAACTCGCCCGGTTAAAAGATGCTCGTTTGTTCTCGTTCTTGAATATGTCCCATGTGAGGTGTTGCAGACGTTATGCGCATTGAACATTTAATAAAATGCTCCATAAAACAAATGGCTTATTTTAAACTATATTTTATGCTCTCGGAACAAAACCACCTCCATACTTTACAAACCAGAGATTATTTCAGGGGAAAATACAATATTTTTAGCTCTTCCTACATTCATTTTCGTGAAATTTGTTGGGCAAATTATTTTCATCGTTGGTTTCCTAATTTAAGATTTCTGAGTTTGACGATGCCTCTCAAATGATTGCCGGTCACGGTAGCATAGTTTAAAAAAAGTCCAGTGACAAATTTTGGGATCGCCCGATTCTTATGACGCAATTCGGATCAAAACTTAGGAACAGAGGCCTACTTCGATCAGCTTGAAGTCGTATCTCATGCGTAATACTTCCTCTGTATAATGTTTCGAACATTGAACATTCACTGGAAACTTGTGAAACGAAATTCCACTACCTTTAATTTCTCGTGAATAAACCATGACTGGAACTGCGAATGCTTAACATCAGACAAATACATAATACATTCACAACCAACTCAGTTAATGAACACGTTTAAAGGCGCGAGCCTGGTAGACAGGGGGCAAGATAGCGATCCTAGCAGCCCGGCATTGAACTTCAGTGTAACCACTTCCATAGCGTTTTACGGGCTCTATTTCCAGGCCTTGCATTATAACGTAGGCACTGCCTGCTCGATCTGCATCCGATGGCTGCTTATACTGCCTGCTCATTACCACATTTTAACATGGCACTAAATGAAACACTCCGTTTACAAATACCCACAGCAGATGGCAGCACCAACCGGCTCCTGAACTGTCGGAATGAAATAGCGGGAAATAGGGTAGTAGTAGTAGTACTGTATTTGTTTACAGTGAAAATGGTGTACTGCTGCGTGCCTTTCTGCAAATCAAAGAAAGGGAAACCAGAATGCCGTGGTATTTCATTCCATGACACGGGCTTTTGCAGGAGCCATGTTTAGTTCTATAAGAATGGGAGAAGGGTGCAATGACATGACTGACTCCCGGGCTACTCAGAATTCCATAAAAAGAATTCTGAAATCCGGTATTTTAATGTCCACCGATGGTGCTAACGTTGTCCACAAACAAAATTCAAAATTTTCTGCCTCAGTATCCTCTCCCCGACTTGACGATACAGAACCAGTGATGCCCGCTGAGTATGTACTTGATTTACTGGAAGATGTTCGTGAGCCCCCTGAGTCAGTGTATGTCACTTTGGAAACTGCTTCCCATGCATTAGTGTGTGGTTATTTAGTGCATGTAATCGAAGAAAAAACAATGCAGCACGTGCTTGAGTAACGTTTCCACCTCAGTTAATGCATCCCCATTGATGAACTTAATCAGACAGTCGGACAGAGGAGGCCTGCGCTATCCCCAGCAAGGATTTATTGGCCTAATTATGGGGCTGCAGAAATTTGTTGAGGCAGCTCTACCGTACTGCAAGAAATCTGCAAGTCTGCTCCGGACTAGAAAGAACTATGTTCTACCCTATTTAGGTAATAATAATGTTATTTGTTTTACGTCCCACTAACTACTTTTACGGTCTTCGGAGACGCCGAAGTGCCGGAATTTAGTCCCGCAGGAGTTCTTTTGCGTGCCAGTAATTCTACCGACACGAGGCTGTCGTATTTGAGCACCTTCAAATACCACCGGACTGAGCCAGGATCGAACCTGCCAAGTTGGGGTTAGAAGGTCAGCGCCTTAACCGTCTGAGCCACTCAGCCCGGCTCTACCCTCTTTGTGCCACTGTAAGATTTTGAAGTGTGTTAGTAACAATAAGCACCAGGAACTTGTGTCAGAAACTGTGGTGGCCAAATTCGTGAAACCTCTACTTAGTAATGTAGGGAAGTACCATACAGACAAAGTTTACAGGTTTTCTTATTCGTCGAAATCTCTTTCTCGAAAAGTCCTGAAGCTATCACTCTCTAGAGCACCACTTTATGCATACAATTCTTTAATTTTTCTGTTACTTTCAGATTTAAAATTTTGCTTGTATGCTTATCTAGCTGTATTCACGTGATAACTGGGTACGTCTGGTGCTGCGATCTAGCGGCAGATTGTTTGTAAGTCGTGTTACACGTTTGAATATGGAATGAGCAGGCAGT
Source organism: Anabrus simplex (assembly GCF_040414725.1). Lineage (NCBI taxonomy): Eukaryota > Metazoa > Arthropoda > Insecta > Orthoptera > Tettigoniidae > Anabrus > Anabrus simplex. The sequence continues at coordinate 163,484,903 of NC_090279.1, read as the reverse complement.
ATAAGCAGCCATCGGATGCAGATCGAGCAGGCAGTGAACGTAGGCAACGAACTAGTGGCATAGAACAGGCAGTATAAGAGGATCGAGACGGCGGTGGTTTTGACTCCACGAACTAGTTTGTTGTTTTGACTGATGCGGCCGTGACGAGAACTACTGCGAGATATATGGCGTGCTGTTGTGAGGAACGACATGTCGTTGGTTGTGATATACCTATCGTTTGACTTCAACCAATCAATCAATGTACCTCTAACTGTTATTTCTTTTATGCCAGCTTTCGGAATGAAATGTGTTTCTTCTTCTTTTTAAATCTTCAACCATTTCTTTTTCTTTTTCAGGTATACTACTGTTACCATAAACAACGAGGATTGACGTAACAAGCAATAATATACACTATGCACGGAATGACGGCAATAAAAATTCATAAGAATTAGACTACAGTAGGATACTTGTGAACATGGCCTGGTCTTAAAACAAATTGTGGGATTCAAAGAGTCCCTATCAAATATAAATATCGAAATAATAACCGTACTGAGCAACATTCAAATACAGTACCGTACGTAACACCCGCGAAGGCATAGTACCTTTTAACAAGTAGCAGAAAATGGTTGCCCATTTGTACTTTCTCTTAAAACAATCATCATCACCAACACCTTTTAACAAATAAAACAAACTTTTACTCACCACTTGGAGAACTATATTTTTTACTAACATCTGCAGCTGCAGCAGTGCGATCGGAAACTACTGAAAGGAATGTAAGGAGAACCTGTTTCACGAATAGATTTCGCTCCCATCTCGAAAAAAGCTCGCTTGTTAGCGACTATGTTCCTTACCTGGCTTCGAATCGAGGATCATATAAGAAATACGTAAATAAACAAACCCTAACACTAGCTAAATCACTCGAACATTAAAACTAATAATCTAAATATTAAACTGATGTAAATATTAAGATAAAACGAATCAATTCTTACAACAACAACAATAACATTGTCATTAATGCTTTCATGGTCGTTACTTAAAGACATGACCAGGACGAATAGAAATGAATAGTGTGACGACTCCCTCTGAATCACATGTTAACAGACACGGTGTACATGTTCTCTGCCACCTGCAGCGCTGCTGTCGATAAAAGGGCCAAGCACGCGCGCTTTTCGTCGGCTTACTGTGAAAGTGTGCAAACAGTTTGTGGTCTTTTTCAGTAGTTTTATACATTCTCCAGTTGTATAAGTGCAAAATAGCTGGCATTAACTTTTCATGAACTGAAAAGTGAAAAAGATTATGCATTTGAGAAGTAGGACGTATACTTTGGCATATGCTTCAATTTACTACCGCATGTGAATATGCCTACAACTTGCAATGTTCCGGGTTGTAATTCGGGTTACAATAAACATTCGAATGATAAGCGTCATTTTTGTTTCACGCCCAAAAGATCCTACTCTGTTCTCAAAGTGGTCGAAGGCTATCCCACGTCATCTGCCTTAAAGTGATAGTGCCCTTAACATAATTTTTCAATCAGATTAGAGCCATGGCAAAAGCTGTTGTCAGAAAGAATGCCAAAACCATAAGTACAGCTCAGGAAAAAAAATTACAGCACGCTTACCTTTGATCAGCCACAATTATCTTTTTTTCTTTTTTTGCTAGTTGCTTTACGTTGCACCGACACAGATAGGTCTTATAGCAACGATAGGATAGGAAAGGCCTAGGAGTTGGAAGGAAGCGGCTGTGGCCTTAATTAAGGTACAGTCCCAGAATTTGCCTGGTGTGAAAATGGGAAACCACGGAAAACCTTCTTCAGGGCTGCCGACAGTGGGATTCGAACCCACTATCTCCCGGATGCAAGCTCACAGCAGCGTGCCCCTAACCGCACGGCCAACTAGCTCGGTCCACCATTATCAAGTTGGAAAGATGAACAAATAGCTCCTTTCACCAGTTCAAAAATTAATGTCATTCATCAGTTCTGTGGGTATATTGTTAAACATGCAAGTGAAGTGATAGGCTGTACAGCATGTATTGGTTCTATGCAAAATAATACAGAGGAGGACCTAACAAGTCTAGAAGAATATTTTAACGCATCCAACTCTGTTATTTATCCATCGAGTGAATTATTATAGATGTTTTCTCATGTAGAGGAAGTTGTTGTGAGAAATATTAGTGTACAAGAAGTATATGGGGTGAAATATTTCGAGAATGCCTGGATAGTTTATCTTCAATTACTGTTTCTCATAGACTTGGGTGCTGTACTGAACATGCTCAGGACTTGGTACCAAAATTAATTTTTCATTACATACGATGCCGATTTTATTTCCGAACAAAAGAAGTAAGGAAAGAAATGCAAGCTTGTACGACCGCAAAACATACCCGGAAAATGTCCAAGGTGTCCAGTTAACTGACTGACGGGGTGAAGTGCTGATAAGATTCATTAATTTGAGCATGTTAATATATAATTTAACTTAAGTAGTTATGTAGGAATTGCATATGTATGCCATACCGGTACGTAACATCATGTGGGTGCCTGCAGAGTTTTAATGCGTTTATATTACGCAGCATATACACTAACAGTCGAACATGTGATTTTTTTTTAAAGGTTATAGCTGATAATAGCAACTGAGTTTGATTTTGTGGTGAATTAATGAAATAGCTCTATTACACACATACCCGTTTGACATATTCGTTAAGACACTGACGAACCAATTTCAGAAGTAATGTCATTAAATCTTTACTAAATGTAAAATATGTCCTACGTATTTTTCACATATTACTTTCAAAACAAGGAACACTATAATCTTAATTTGCACGAAACACAGATCGCACATAAACACAGTCAACGGTCAGTAAAGAGAATGCACATTCCTGAAACATAACAGTAATAAACACACGGTTTAAAATAATTTATTTAAACGATAAATTCCGAATTAAGTCACATCAGATCTCATTTAAAATCACATGTTCAGGGACAGCTGATCCCTGTTTACCTACACCAGCGCCGCGTAGTGTAGGAACATATCAAACTGCAGAAGTCATCACACTATGTACTTCTATTCGTCCTGGACATGACACTGTATAGGTTTTTGGGCTTATGCCGTGGGCAGATAGTAGTAAACAAGGGACCGAGGTAACACAATGTATATACATACACTTTTATTGTATCTGAGAAAGTTACAGAACCACATCGAAAGGCGCGGTATCAGCCGAACTTTCATGGTTGCATTTACGATATGGCAATATTTTGGTTATTAGGTGTGTCGCAATTGGCTACAGTGGTACTCCCACTCAGAAAAATTCTGGCAACCCTGGTTAGTTTACGCATTTCCTCTCTCTTCTGTTCGGAATGGTTTTCCTTGTTTCAAAACATGACAAGGCGGAACTAATTGCAAAGCTTGACTGAATTTGACATTTGTGACAGTGATCGTTAATTTGATTTAGTACTTCCATTTGTGAAGTGAGTTGACTTTCCAAACCAATTCAGTAATTGCAGTGAAGAAGAAGTGGTGAAAACTCCTCCCAAAGTAGATATTTGTTCCATAGAATTGTTGCCTCTTGGGGTTAAGTTAGCGTTTCAGTTCAGAATGGCGTGAAAATGGTTCTGTTACGCACGATACCGAAAAGTTTGGTATTTGCTGTAGTGTGTAATGCTGTTTCCTTGTCGTATTGTATATACCATTATCTCAAAGGCCGCCGTCGAGACCCAGAATTGTCGGAGGTCATATTTTTCGACGACCGGGGCGAGAGCAGCAATTATCCAAATATTAGGTACTGAACGTAAAAATGGGAATCATTTTGCTCTATGCTGCGTGTGATGAAATGGGTTAATATTCATAGCTTTGTATGTTTATATTTCTTTTGCAGGCGATTCGTAGAATATTTAGAGAGCGCTCATGACACATTAGATGCGTTTATTTATCCTGTGATCTGTCAGGAGTTGGCAGATGCGATTGTACGAGTTCACAAGCGTGGTAGAAGAGTGAGAATAATTGCCGACAGTTATATGGCAGAGGGTGCTGGTTCCCGTGTTGCATATTTTAGGAAGCATGGTAAGTCATTCTTGCCCTTGGATACGAAGTAGGGATGGAATTCCTTAGCTTAGGAGCGTGTTTAGATAATGCTTAATTATACTTAGGTTATTTCCTTTAATATTCAGGTCTCAAAGCCCTAATCTTAGAGTTGCAGACTATCGCAGCTCAGGATTAAAATACTTGTACTATGCAAGAGAATCACGTAGTTATAGAACGTGAGGAGAAGATCTCTCGCCCAGGTTCCTCTGTGAGGGGATATAAGTTTGATTTGGACAAGAAAGGATATTCACAATCAAAGAACTGACTATCCTGATGTTATCTTTGGTAAAGGCTTTTAGTATTACCCAAAGATACATTTTAATGTAGTCATTCGATTATTTTCTTCCCCGTTTCATTCTTGGGTTAATACTGGATTGTGCCTGCTATTTGAAACATACTGTCAAGCCTTTTCAAAATAGGCTATCATAAAATCTGGAACATTAAAAAACTACTGCAGTAGGCCTATATTTTAATGTGTTAAAAAGTGCGAGGTGGATCTGAAAGTGAGGAACTTTCCTTTGTAGAAAATAGCATAATCAGCAACATAGAGAATGATCTTTGTTTTGTTTTTTACTTTTCTGAAGTATCTCATCCTTATTTTCAGGTGTTCCTATTCGCATTATGTCGTCGGCTATGCCTGAGAAGTTCTTCATTGTAGATGGCCACTTCCTGCTTAAGGGGTCGTGGCCCATGCAGGCTGTGACAGACGACTGGGACTACGTCCTTGTGCTCTCAACTGTACACACTATGACTAGGAACTTTGACGTGGCTTGGAGGAAGCTTGGGACACAGTGGTGTTCATTTGTTTTTCCTCTACATCCAAGGTTCTCCCTCATCCTAGTTTATATTATCTTGTGCCTGCTCTCAAAATGAGGTGATAGCTACATTGTTTCCTTGTGTTTGTTTCTGCTGGCATATCTGCGTTTAGCCTTAAGAAGAGAGGAAGTGCATTTAAATGCGGCAAGCTGTGGGTTAGGTATATGGTGTAATGGAGATCCCTCTTAGCTTGACAACAAAGTTTAGGAACTCAGTATAGCATAATTGTTCCTACAAATGAGCGGAAGACCTCCAGAGGCACGTAAAGTACAGAGGTGGCAAATTATGATATTCATGACTGTAAAACTTCACTAACTAGTTTGCAAAAGAGAGGTTAATAATCCAACATGGCATGGATGACACGACCATTGGGCTGGGCGCAAGCAAAAGTGGGGTCAGGGAGCATTAGAACCCAGGTTAGATCCGTGAAGCAGCCCACAATACCTTAGTATTCCATGACTGTTGACTAGTCATAAGAGAATGTGTGTCATGGATACTACAACTACATCTGGCACATGCCATGATACGTCACTTTCAAATTCAGCGGTTGCATTATTTTCATGGAATGTTGTTGCACAGGGCCACACATGATCCAAGCTCTATTGGAGAGAATGGGAACTCTTCTGTCCCAATAGTATCACATAGGCTAAAATATCCGCATTTCAGAGATGGAGATAGTGTTGGTTTTAATTTCTCAATGCAAATAAGAACACTTCTAGGGGATCTCTCTCCGCTCATCTGCTTTAGGTATTGCATGGTTTTCACTTTCCTAAAAATGCGAGTGAGGCAGTAAAGTGTAAATCCCAGTAAATTAAACTGTTTTACTTTTTCTAAGGTTGTGTCTTTGAGCAAACCATTTGCTTTCCTTGAATACCGTAACTTTTTCAGCACCTGAGGTTTGCTTTCCTCAAGATGTAAAGAGGATGGTTGCCTAGTTGTACGGCACAAGTAACATACTCCACTTTATTGCACCCATAGACTTGACGGTGGGTGATGCTCTTTCATTTGTGTTCTCTGCTTAGTTCACAGGATTCCCGATAGAGTCTTTAAATGCTATGAACTGTTACCAACTATCATTCAATTTTACAAAACTATAGCAGTGGAAAGGAAGGTTTAGTTGTACTTTTGCTGTGGTATTTTGTGGAGATTGCAAGTTGAAAATTAATTCTAGGCTTGCAAAGATAGGTTACAGCCACTAAATTACCATTTTTCTTGCTGTGCGGGCAGTATGCGCCATGGGAATAGAAAAAAGCCTTTCAAAGGGAGTGTGGCTCCAAAAGGGCCACTGTTCTCATGACAGAGATTAACCTGGATTGGCAAAAATAAGTTACAGCTACCAACAGAGCATTTTCTTGTGTTTTTATTTTGCATGGGTTGATGACGGAGGTTGTGAGTTGTGAATTCTGGGAATGATGTCATGTTGGCCAGTGGCAGTGCTAGTAGCTGGTTGATTAATTACGAAATACTAAATAGAATGCTCTTTTTTTTGTCCAAGAACCTCCAATGCTTTTGGTCCTTGGAAGGCAGTTCTAACCCTTAGAAGCTGTCTTTTCCTTCTTGCATGGTCTGCATTCTTTAAGATCCATACTTGAAAGGATTTTCGGGTTTAAATACCCTTCCTTATTCATTCAGTTCTTCCCCTTGGTTACTTTTGGTCCATTTACAGTGTCCATTTGAGAACATCTTTTCCAAAAGTATCCTTACAATTTCTGTTTTCTTAGAATATGTCAGTTTTTTTACCTCATAACATGAAAAGATACTGGCAGAACTCCATAACCAACAGAAAATTACATTCAATTCTGGAATTCACAATGATAAATGACATCCTTGAATAGTAAACGTAAATGTTGATTCCAAACCATTTCACAATGAATACAGAAAAATTAACAATAAATTGCAAAATACATTAGACTCTCGCTTGTTCAGCCCTCCTTGCACAAAGGGGTGCCTTATTAGTGAGTGTGTCTGAGATTTTCAGTTGAATGCTGTACAGTGGAGTGAATGTAATTTTATTATTAAAGTAAAATGAAGATTCCTTTAGTTACCACTTCTAAATAAATAATAAAGTTGAGCAAAGACAATATACACAGATGTTATTCATGAATAGCTAGTTGTCTCCCTAGAAAGTATGCAGCAATTCTGAAAAAACGTACATATATGTAATAAATCTTAATCTTTCTAAAGGTTGCATAACAACACAACAATCCCAATAAATTATGAAGTTATTACTGTCTAAAGTGTGATCGACTTCTGTTGAAAAAGGCACGATGTTTCGGAAAGTAATAAGATCAGCACGGTTTATATTAAAGTGACACTATTTATTACATACTTAAATCACAGATGGATGCAGTGAAAACAATAGACATGGAGATTACAATCATGACGTGTCAGAACGGACAAAGAAAATGTAGTGCATAGGTGGCGCTACTTGATGGTGGCTCAGCCAGAGTCATATGAATATGTATAAATATTCTCAACACCCCCTCTCGAAGGCTGAAGCTGAACCAACTTCAACGTTCCAGTCTTCTGACACCCAGACACTCTAAACACTTCCAGTGCTTATCCTTCGGTAGTCCCTTGGTTAATGTATCTGCAGGCATCTTCTCAGTTGACAATTATTCGAGATGAATGTCCCCAGAGGAAAGAACCTCTCGTACAAAACGAATTCGCACATCAATGTGCTTAGTCCGAGAGTGGAAAACAGGATTTCCAGCAAGCTTCTGAGCTCCGATGTTGTCGCTATATAGCTGTACAGTCGACACGCTGTTAATGCCTATCTCCCTTTCTAGTCGTAGTAAGTGCACTGCCTCTTTTGAAGCCTCACTCAAGGCCATATATTCAGCCTCTGTTGAGGACAATGCCACTGTCCGTTGTTTCCTGGATTCCCAAGATACGACTCCGCCATACATTGTAAAGGCAAAGCCAGTGTATGATCTGCGATCGTTGATGCATGCAGCCCAATCAGCATCTACATAGCCAGTTAAATTACTGGTATCGCTTCCAAAAGTGATTCCCACATCAGAAGAACCCTTCAGGTATCTCAGTACCCACTTTGCTGCTTGCCAGTGTTCTTTGCCAAAAGAACCATCGAATTGGCTTAAGACACTTACTGCATGAGATATGTCTGGACGCGTTGCGGTTGATAGATACGTAAGAACACCTTTGAGCTCTCTGTAGGGGGGCCTCTCACCATCATCCTTGGACCAAGTATTTAATCTTGACAGTTTAATTCCAGCTTCAGTTGGTGTGGCCACGGGCTTGCAATCACATAAACACTCGAATTGCCAGACGTTGGTTTGACACCAAGCTTTAGTAGTTGCTCGTTCAAGCGTCAGGGCCAACAGCGGCCAGCCTGCTTCAAGCCATACAGAGCCTTTTTAATATGGCACACACAATCCTTGTTCAACATCTTCAGCATCCTTTTGGCTTCAGCTATTATCTCGAATGTTGCATTACTTTCCTGTACGATGAATTCGAGTATTTCTCTGGTGTACTGTGGTACTTCCATAAAGATTTCCTCTTCAACGATTCCATTTAAGTATGCAGTTGTTACATCGAATTGTCGGACATACATTCCATGATGAGCAGCGAGCGCAATAGCCATTCGTATTGAGCTGAGTCTTGTTACTGGTGCGAATGTTTCAGTATAATCTATACCTGGCCTCTGGGAAAACCCCCTGGCCACGACTCTAGCCTTCCTTCTCGTGATCTCGCCATTTGCTCCGTATTTATTCCTAAGGACTACACGACTTCCAATCGTCGTCCTATTTTCTGGGCGGTCTACGAGATCCCAGGTCTTGTTTCTTAGAATAGAGACAAATTCATCTGCCATCGCCAGCATCCACTCATTTTTCTCTGGACCTGAAAATGCCATCTGAATTGGAACCTCAGCCAGACATACCGAATCAATTTGTCCTCCATCGTATTCCTGGTAAAGCTTTCGAGGTCTGCCTCGTGTTCCCGAATGGATAATTTTTGGTCTTCCTGGAGCATGTTGAGATTGTCGTATTTCTGGTTCTGGTTCATTTTCAAAACCAAGAAATTCTTCTTCAGAACTATCCGGATCTTTGGTGTTTTCTGTATGTTCTGTATTTCTAGGAGTTATGTTTACATTGATGAAAGGATCAACCTGCACTGGCTCTATTCTGGGATGATCTTCATCAAAGTGCTCTGCATTTGGGTGCTAACTTGGAAAAATATCAAGATCGTATTTTTGCTCTTTTCTGTCTCCTTTAAAAAACTTGACACTTTTCGTTCCTGTGGTATCCAAATTCTGAAACCTTTGGACTGTTCCGCATATCCGAGAAATGTGCCCCTTTTTCCCCGAGGGTCGAATTTTCCTATGTTCGGCGATCGATTTAGGCAGTAGGTTTCACATCCAAATTTTTCGAATTTACAAACATTTGGAACCTTTCCAGTCCAGGCTTCGTAAGGAGTTCGTCCACCCAGTTTACTTGTAGGACATCTGTTCCTAATGTAATTCGCTGTTGAAACAGCATCTGCCCAGAAAGAAGGAGGAAGTTCGGACTGCATTAATAAACATCTGGCCATCTCGACGAGTGTACGGTTTTTCCTTTCCGCTACTCCATTTTGTTCTGGGTTATGCGGAATCGTCAGGCGTCGTAGGATCTCGCAGTTTTTCAACAGTGCGTCGAATTGGGAATTCTCGTATTCCGTACCATTATCAGACTGCAAAATCTTTATCTTTGCGTTTTTCTGTGTTTCCAGACGTTTTTTGAAGTCCTGAAACTCATTAATGACTTCATTTTTCTGATGAAGAAACTTCACTTCGCACCATCCAGTCGCATCGTCGACGAATGTGACAAAGTAACGCGCGCTTCCATTCGAGGAAACCCTCATTGGGCCGCAAATATCAGAATGAATCAATTCCCCTGGTTCCATTCTCCTATCGGACTTTTTCGGAAAAGGGGTACGTGTCATCTTTCCTTGGAGACAGATCTCACATTCAAAATCCTCTTCAGTGTCGATGACTTTGATTCCCTCTACCCTTTTATTCTTCACTGCCTGACGTAGATCCGTTATGTTTAGATGTCCCAATCGAATGTGCCAGTCCATAAGAGACCCTTTGCACGAATCTTCAGCTCGGGCAATTTTTCCCTGTTCTTCGGTGTACGACCCATTAACGTAATAAAGTCCGTCTTTTCTATGTGTAATGAATAAGGTACTATCGTTCGCATCTGTAACTCGAGCGGATGTTTCCTCAAACACTACGCGGTGACCCCTGTCTAGGTCTTCCTGACTGAGAGTAGATTAGTACGCAGATCAGGTACGTGTAATGTATCGCATAGGTTGAAACTTTTATCACAACCATCAACATTCATTGACATTGTCACAACACCTTTTGCACTTATTTTCGTTGTAGACCTGTTCGCTAACTTTAAATCGTCAGAAACACCGGATTCTACTTGTGAAAAATAGTCCAGATTTTTACACATGTGCGATGTACAGCCGCTGTCGAGGCACCACACTGTATCTGCGTCGCGGTCCGTCACGAACTTGCACGAGTTCAGTTCTGATGTAATATATAGCGAGGTACTTCCTTTGGCCTTGTGAGCATTGTCATGATCATTTTTACTCGATTTGCACTCCTTCGCCTAATGATCTATCTTTTTACAACGATAGCAACGAAGAGATGTGGATACTCCTTTTTCGCCTTTATCGACTTTGCTTGTGGGCTTTCTATAATTCTTGTTCTTGTATTTTCGTTCAACAGTCATACAGTTTTGCATCATGTTGTTTCGATCACTGCTCCTTGCGTCACTTTCTTCGACAATTTTTATGCGTAATACGTCGGGCTTTGGAAGTTCGTCGCGAGATTCTATCGTGCACCGAAAGTATTCGAAACTGGCTGGCAAGCTATATAGAAGTAATATGGATAACAAATCATCGTTGATTGCCATGTTCATACCATTGAGCTTGTCCACGGCGTCGAAAAATCTCCGCAAATGATCGCGTACATCCCCATCTTCACTCATTCTTTGAAGCACAATCTGCTTTAATAATGTTGCTTTCCACGCTGGCCCCTTCGATTGGTAAATCGACTCTAGCTTTAGCCACAGTTCATGCGAAGTGACACAATCTTTTACCTGTTTCAATTCCGAGGGTTGAATCGCCAAGATGATATCTGACATTTCTTCACTGTCACGTTCTCCCATTGTGTAATAGCGGCTGCGTTCTCGCTGACCGGTTCAGGTTTAACCTTTATCCCAGCTACGTACGCCCACGTACAATTTTTTACTAACACAGCCTTCATGTGAATTTTCCACGTGTCAAAATTGTCCTTTGACAACGTCTCGATGCGCACCATACTTGAAGTGTTCATCTTCACACACTATTTCTTCGCAGAAGACACTTGGCTAAATGTTTAACTCAACCTCGCCAACCGTGTGCAACACGATATTTTCACGCGTCTATTTTTCAGTGTATTTTATCACTACACATTTAATCACTTTCCACCGCGCATTCTGGACCCGTAACCTGTTGAAAAAGGCACGATGTTTCGGAAAGTAATAAGATCAGCACGGTTTATATTAAAGTGACACTATTTATTACATACGTAAATCACAGATGGATGCAGTGAAAACAATAGACATGGAGATTAGAATCATGACATGTCAGAATGGACAAAGAAAACATAGTGCGTAGGTGGCCACTTGATGGTGGCTCAGCCAGAGTCATATGAATAAATATTCTCAACAGTTTCACCCCACCAGATTTATTTCAGCCTAGAAACAACTTTATACTTGATGTGGGATGACATCGATCATCAGTTTACTTTTTAAAATATTTCATTGAAGATTTAACATTTTAAAAATTGATACATTTAACTAATATTTGACACCTGTACGCCAAATCTAAAGTATGGACTATAAATCACAAAAAAAAAATTCCCTATTTAATTTAGATTAATGTTCTGTACATTTCTGCGATACCTATCATTCAATACTGTAGAAATCTATGTTTGGAAAGATATAGCGTCCCCTTTTCAAACTTTTTGAGGACAATTTCATTATTATTTGTCTACCAGATGTTTCTTGAATATCGGGCACATCTGGAAATGAGAAATATATTTGCTTGACACCTCTTTTTCTCAGATATCTTGTAGCCATTATCAACTACTTTTACAATTTGTCCTACGAAGTTTCTGCCTCTTTTCTCAGTGGGAAATGAAACCACAACAAAGTCAGCACAGTTTACCTTTGACATCACTTGGATTGTTTAGAACTGCAATTGTATTCACATTCACATCAGAATGACTTTCATTATTTTTGGCATTATGAAGATCATCATAGTATTCCTCCAATGCTGCTATCTCAACTAGTTCGTCATCAGAATCAAGGAGGTCATTTACCACTATTCCCTTACCAGTAGCAGTATTCATTCTCTTTCCTCTTGCGGGACGTCTTTCACTAGGTCTTGTTCCTCCATTTCGTGCCTGCTGCAGATGTTCCATAAGTGTATCACTCCATCTCTTTTCTGCTCCTATTAGTGAATCTCTGGGTTCCTGGTTAAGGCTTGGCAATTTCTTCAAGACCATTTCTCGGTTTATTGGAACAATCCCACAAATGAAATAGATGTTGATTCCCATAGGGAATCAGAAATATTTGTTCCGAATGAACAAATTTATAATACTAATAAAAATGGTCCGTTATTGGACATTATAATTTTTCCATTTATCCCACAAGCCTTGAAACTAGAAATAATACAGTGAAACTCGGTTAAGAAGTTCCCGCATAAGAAGTTTTCCCGCCTAAGAAGTGTGATATTCTTGGTTCCTTGATCGGTTGCATTAAGATATATGTATATTTATCCTGCTTAAAGTGTTCTGTTGTAAATATATTTCCCGGTTAAACAGTTCATATTTTTAGAGCCCCTTGAGATAGAAAACGTCCGCTCAGAGCAGCTCATGGTTAGAACCCTCCAGTCCCCGTGCAAGTTGAGCCCTGTGTTAGACTGTTTGCGCCTGTCGTGAAGCCCCTCCGGGCTTGCCAAGGCCATACGACGTCGCGCTATGACAACACCAACACCAGATGCTCACTCTCACCTTGTGGAATCAAATCGAACCCATCAGTCGTAATTTCCACTCCACCGTTTACATCGAGCAGAATAGAATTGAATGGGATTCTACACCGGAAACACAAAGCACGCAATAGATAGTTTGATAAAACATTAATGCAGTAAGTTGCATGCCGCGACAGGGTGAAGTAATTAATTGAGGTAGCCTTAACATTAATTAAAATCCGAAAAATGTATTTGTCCACAACACAGCAGCTTCTTATGCATTACTGTACTGTTTGTTAGGAATACATACAAAATTATTCATGGTAAATACTGTACATTCCAAGCCATGTCAATTATCGTACTGTATATGGACTTCAACATAATATGATTCTGAAATAAGGTCAACAATAATTGCGAAATCAAGTACCGTATAGGCCTAATCTACCACAAAATTGAATATTCTAAGCTGTTTGATTTTTCATTCCCTTGCTTATTTCCTTCCAGACATTCTCTCTCTTGTTGTTACAATAATGCTTATGGGTCTTGTCGTAGAGGAAATTACGTTTTGGAACTAAACTGATAAGATTTTCCGTGTCCATTATTAGTTAGATGAATAAACTATTACGAAACAAAGAAACATCCTGACTCTATGCAGGCAACAGCCGACTTGCCAGCTGATACATATTATGCCGCCAAACAGCCGGCTGAAAGATCCCGATCGTCTGCGAAGTTGAACGAATGTTGATAACGAGCTGGGCATTGGTGAGAGGGGCCTGATACATGCACGCAGAGGCATTGCGATACCATGTGTTGGCATAAAATTTAATGTTATTTTTATTTTTACCTTTATATGAGCTAAACATTGTATTATCTTGTCACTCGTAATTATTACATCGCATTATTAGAATGTAGCACAAGGATGAGGAGACATGAAGAAAAATTCTTGCGGGGAAATAAGCTGTTTACGTTTAGATGTTCTAGTGTTGCTACTGCGCCTTTATCACTTGCACGTAATACCCCAATACTTGCCCATGCACTCATTTCTGCAACTTCAAACCTGCTTTTCTTTTCTTCATTACCTTTAGCATGAAGAGGATTAAAGCAGGAAAATAAACTCAATATCGGCTTGTCCATGCGATACTTGCGAAACAGCCAGAAACTACGCCCGTGGCTGTGACAACCAGTAGGAATGCAGGAGCGATATAGGCCTATGAATAGGTTCTAAGAATCTCTAACAATAAGTTGCCAATGTCCCATCTGCTGCCGTTAACTTGAAGCAGATATCGGGGTGTGTGAAAAACTGAGGCAGTTTATGGAAGGTTCAGTCAGTGTGCCTCAAAACACATGGAAGGCAATGTGGGAAATAGAGAGGTTTATATTTCAAGAAAGCAGTAAAAACCTAAAAACAGTCAACCCTGAGCAATTTCTTTTCTTTTCCAAGTGTTTGGAAATGTATTTAAAGTCTAATGCAGTATGGAATTTACGTAATGTACGGTTACCATCTACCGTTTTAATGTTCTTAGCATTTCTTTTATCTCTTGTGTAAGGTTTTATACAATATGTTCCCTTCTCTTATCAAGAATTTTTATAATATGGCATGTTCAATTACAGTATTTTACTTTATCTCTAAAAATACATGTCATGATAATCTAATATTTATATTGTGGCTTTCTTTTAGCAGCTCTTATATATCAGCCTGTTTCGGTATTGTTCACAAACAAGGAAATCTGTTGGCTGTGTGTTTCACATATATGTCAAAGTACAGAATAAGTTTTTGGGCATTACCCCTTTTAAGAAGTTTCCTGCTTAAGAAGCTTTTTTTTGTGGTCCCGTGAAAAACTTCTTAACAGAGTTTCACTGTAGTTGAGCTGTCATGGGCTCCCACCTCTCTGAATGCCTTCTTGAGCATGAAAGGAAACTCACACTTGGATAACACACCTATATTCTTCTAAATATTTCCTCCATGCCCTTTTCAGCAGACGAAAAAATGCCACATCAAGGGGTTGGCAAATGTGAGTGGCGTTAGGTGATAAAAGAATAGAAGTAATGTCATTCTCTTGGCACAAACGAATTACATTCAGAGACAAATGGCTTGACAAAATTGTCTCCAATAATAGCCTTCCTTCCCTCTAATTTTCTCACATAGGGAATCAAGATCTTTTCTACCCAGTCTTCAAACCTTTCTAAATCGAACCAACCACTACTGTTCCTGTTGTAACCAGTTCCGGGTATTCCACCCTCCACCCAAGTAGGATACATGTGCTTAGCTTTGTAGACAATATAAGGTGGCAATATTACACCACTGGCTGTAGCTGCTACCATTACACTGACACTAGTTTTTGAAGAATCCATAATTCTGTCAACGTGTTTTACTCCTCTCTTGGCAATAACTTTGGATTCACCAGGATCATCTGTGAAATTTGTTTCATCGTAGTTGATATTACTTGGAGGTATGTCTCGTAGAGAATCCTCTAAGTGGTTGAAATATTCATTCACTGTGTCATTGTTGACACCTGCTCTTACTCTCTTTATGTTCTGTGACATCCTCTCAGAAAGAATGGGTTTCTTTTAATGAAATTCATAAACCATTCTGTCCCAGGTTTATTGTCTTTGAATTTCCTGGCTACTCTGCTTGATCTATTTAAGTAACACTGGACTACATTTCATACATCAGTACGTTTCAGAGGAAACCCCCACTCAGACCTCTTAATTAAACCTTCCACCAAACAATTTTTATCTGTGGTGTTAAATGCAGGTTGTCCTCCAAGCTTTTTTGTATGTTTACCTGTGATCCAACCATTTAGGGTAGAGTATGGTACACCTAGGGAATTTGATCCCGGCTCTTATTTCTAATACCGGAATTTCAGGATTACACTTGGTCAATCCCAGGATTATCCCAGGATTGAAGATTACAAATAAAAAAATAAGAAATCTTATAGAAATCAGCTGTTTAATCAGCAAATCGAAATTTAGACAAAATCAACATATTCTACGGTATACACCTAGGTAATGTAATCGCTCTAACTAAACAGACTTAGAGTCAGACTAACCAGATTTAAAATCACTCAGTCTCTATGTTAAAATTATTCTTTTCCAAGAAGCAGTGAGATCTCTTTAAACTTACATAAATAAAAATAAAAAAACCCTTATGTAACAAACTATGCAAATAAACTTTGGAAATTAACAACAATCTCTCTGAACGTAAACTAAATAGACAACTTTCATGTAACAACATAATAAGTAGGTAGAAAGTTTCTTAGCAAAAAGTATTTAAAAATAACAATCGGTCACATTTCACATTTCTCGTAAATATAAAGGAAACTAATTTAATAGGAACATTCTAATTTGAATTGCAAAAATATGATCTGAGAAATAACAACGCGTCCAGTGTCTCATCACCAAGCCTGCTTCTCAATTTGTTGCGCATATATGCAGCTGCTGAGAAAGTGCGTTCAGTTTCGATGGAAGTTGGAGGAATCGTTAGTAAATACTTATAAGCCTGCTCTAGGTTATAGCTCTGAGTGGAATTTGAAGACTCGTATAGGTTCATTTCCTTCTTAACAGTTCTGGAAAATTCATTTTCTTTTAATGCTTCAGGAGACATAATTGTCATGCTGTTTTGTATTTCCAGCTGAAGCTCTTCTTTGAGCGTCAAATAACTTTTTTCTGTATTTTAAGCTCGACTTGCATATTTTATTCTTCCTCTTCGTCATTTTTTAAACAATTTAATCTCTCAATTAAAGAAACAATCTGTTTTTTATCAGGACTTTGCTCAGACATGAAAATGTATGTTTTATTTCATCATCGAACGCCAACGCCACATTGTCACTATGAGGATTTTGTAGACAGCATAATAAGCCACTCAACTCATTTCTTCGGCGATCTTTCATACGCTTTTGTAAATGCATCTTGAATTTAGAAGCAACTCAGAGCTATTGTCATTTAACTGCTTAAAACAAAACTTACGGGCAGCATCAGCTGTGCATAAATTCGCATCAGTGCGACAGAGTGCTCCTACAGTTAATTTGACTGGAGCCAAGACTTTAATGATTTCATCGATGAACTCAAAATCAGACTCTTCCAACTGGACTGGATTATTCAAATCCATAAGTGGCTATTTGACGTTAAATTTCAAGAAGGCAAAACGCTCGAGCATAGTGTAGAGGCTGTTCCATCTGGTTTTTCAATCAAGCAGTAAACTTACCTCCTTGCCATGCTCCATCTTCACATATTTTTGAAGAATGGTATCATTCTTCCAGGACACTTTTTTTGAAAATAAGAACCACTTTGCGAACTTTATTACATCCTTGATGTTCTGGTCATTCATCAAATCCGGGCATTTTTCTCTTTCTTCTAGGTCTAATCCTGATTCAAGATTTTCGTCATCATTATCATCTGAGTCTACATCATTGAGCTCAGTGGACTCAAATTTTTAAAAATGCTGTCAATCCCGAAAATCCAGGGATCCCGAAAACTACGGGATTGAAAAGCGGCCGGGATCCTGAGATCGAATCCTCTAGGTACACCGTATGCATCATAGGCTTTCCTGATGCTCATTTTTCCCTTTTTTTACTTCTTCCTCAGCATTCTTCAAACATTGAATATTATAATTTCGTTTCCCGGCAGGACCTGGCTTCTTCTGGTATATTCGTCCCACGATCGACTTCACCCGGCAAAATGTAAACATTAGGTATATTACATCATTGTCTGAATGCAGAGAAAATTAGATGTAATCCAAAGTGCTGGAAAAGAGCAGAACACATCAACTTACCAAATGAAGTCAGTGATGAAGTCAGATTATCGATTGTACCGGTGGTTGACAGATTTTTTACGATCTTTTTCAAACTATACTAAACATGGACACTTACTGTCATCACTAAAAAAACCATTGAGATGTCACAGTGATCGACTTCACCCCACCTGATCGACTTCACCCAATTGTATGGTACCTACTGAACCCCAGTCGTACAATTAAGGAAAAATTAACATAGAAAGAATTAGTCCTTAAGTTTTCTAGATGCGGTTTCACTCATTATGAAATGTGTCCTGAATTTCTAATAGCCAAAATTACGATGCTCAACAGCATTATGCTTTCTTCCGCAACCACTTTACAAGCATTACTTCGGTACTGCACATATCTGGTCATTGAATTATACTACAGGAAGATATCTGCAGCTTTGGCCCAGCAGTGTGAAAAATCTTTATTACTTTCTTGTACACATTTGATTATTTCATCATTGGTTAGTACAGAGCAAGTTGGCCGTGCGGTTAGGGGTGTGCAGCTGTGAGCTTGCCTGTTGGAGATGGTGGGTTCGAACCCCACTGTCGGCAGCCCTGAAGATGGTTTTCCATGGTTTCCCATTTTCACACCAGGGAAATGTACCTTAATTAAGGCCATGACCACTTCCTTCTCACTCTTATCCCATCATCGCCATAAGACCAATCTGTGTCAGTGCGACGTAAAGCAACCTGTAAAGAAAAAAATTACAACACTTCTGTTATAGAATGGTTTACTTCACAGATTTCTTTGCTCAACCGCAGAAGCTCATCTCTGATTATTTAACATTACAGCTAGAGGCCAAATTAGAGTCTGGAGTAATGTCTGTATTCAATTACAGCAGTCTTCATTATCACGCTTCTTACAAATGAAAAGCCAACAACTGACCAATGTGGAGATTGTTTCAGAGAGAAGGCATTATTAAACAAACATCTCATTAATATATTTTCAGATATAGACTTCAAATAGCTGTAAAATAGATACTGTATAAATTAAATTAAAAAAAGAATGTCTTGAGTATGATAATTTGACCACATCTGTCGATGACAAAGTATTACATGTTCAATATGATTGCACTTGACCAGGCCAAGAACTACTGCTTGGTTACGTCTGGTGCTCTATCGTCCAACTCTTTTGCCACATACAGTATAGAGCGCTCAGTTCTTGATGATACAATGATTCCGTTCTGAATTTGCCCTACTGTTATGGCATTTGTAGCACTTGCAAATTCTCATCTAAAAATCCATATTGTCCTGTCATTAATGTAAGACTCATGTTGACTGTACTTTTGCCCGTCCTGTTGTGGTCAATAAACAAACACTAACGCCGCCTCACCCAAGTGCAGTCATATTTCGAATAAGTTATACCTTATCCTGCTGGATTCTCTCAACAATATGTAGGTACGTGAAGTCAGTAATCAGTATTATTGGTGGTTCCCTTTTTAATTATTTGCTCAGGGGAATCACCAGACTCATGCTATGTGAATGGTGCCATGTTGACAATTGGGATCCATTATCTCACAGCTTTTTTATCACACTTGGTCATACAGTTACTAAGTAACTGGTACTGTGACTCGTTCAGTGACATCACTTAATGCTAGTTCTATAGGATATATTTAGCATCTTCGTGGCTGCACTCGAGGTGTCATCCAATTTCATGCTGTTAACAGGTGTGCTGTATCTCACAGAAGCAAAGGAACACAGCTTTGATCAGTATCAGATATCTTGTACTTCGATTATGGATGTGTGAATGCTTGTTTAATTCTAAGACAGATTTTGCATGCCATAAGCATAAGCTCTTGTAGTCAATGTTGTCCATGGTGAATGATTATGGCTTCTAGGAGATTTTTTCTGCACAGACACCAGTACATTTTAAAGAATGAGGCTGCTGCACTGTGTTCTGTTCAGATTTGAATAGTCGCATTGACTTGCCTAAATGGACTTAGCAGCTTTACTTTCCAGCCTAACTCAATGAGATATCATGTCACAGTCCATACAAGTATGGGCATTCACATTCTACCAAAGGTTATTATTCCCTCTTTTCATGCTACTCTCCCACGACTTTTGGCATTTGAGGGTAAAACTGTACTATATGCACTGCAGCATAAGTTAAGTTATTGTATTTCAAGTATATTGTATAAATCTTACCTTTGTATTACTTCTAAGAGAGTGATGTGTTCATTACACATGAACCTACCCCCAGAAATATATTTACTTTTATAGCAAAATATTACGAGGTGCATACTATATTGTTTTATATTTTATTTTTTGTACGTCCGAGTATGGTTCACATTTCACTTTTGAAGGTGGTGACGTGTAACTAGTGTCTTGTTCCACCTTTTGGTAGCAGCACACGCACAGGGGCCAACATATGCACTCGTCATAGCCATTTCATAACAACACTATCAGAGTAGGAGCAGGCAGCATGGAAAGCAACCGTCAGGGACAGCGCTATACGACTTTGTTCCTATGGAAAGAAGGCGTGACCACTGCAGAAATTCATCGGCGCTTGGTGGCAGTCTGTGGAGAACATGCTCCGTCATGGAAAACAGTTTACAGCTGGGTGGAAGGTTGAAAAGCAGGGTGCACATCGGTGGACAAGTGAACTAGTTCTGGAAGGAATGTGACGGTGTCAACATGATCATGGCGTTGCAAAAGTTCTCTGCACACGTCCACACGCCTCGGCTTTATGTCTGCCGACAAGAGTCTAGGCACCCATGTGGTTGACACCTTCCCCAGCTGTAAGTGGCCATGCACGATCCAGTGCAGGGTGTTTTGGCTGATTTCCGTACCTGCCTCAATTTTCGTAATTGTGATGCATTTGTTTCCTTGGATGGCCTGTTCAACCTGGGCAATGTTGGCTGGTGCTGACACATCACATTCCTTCCAGAACTGGTTCCATTGTCCACCGACGTGCGCCCTGTTTTCCAACCTTCCACCCAGATGTAAACTGTTTTCTGTGACAGCGCATGCTCTCCACAGACTGCCACCAAGTGCCGATAAATTTCTGCAGTGGTCACGCCTTCTTTCCATAGGAACCAAGTCATATAGCGCTGTTCCTGACGGTTGCTTTCCGTGTTTTCTGCTCTTATGCTGACAGTGTTGTTATGAAATGACCATGATGATTGCATTCGTTGGCCCCTGTGCATGTGCTGCTCCCGGAATTAATTACAAATAGGTGTGATTGCCAATCGTGACAACTTAATTGGCCAAGGGTTTTATTAAAATGGCATGGCACAACACCACACCTCCCCGTCAATTGTATAAGCTACTAATTATTAATCTATCAGCAAAAGAACATCAGTCTGTGGGGGTCTGCAGTGTGGATGGTAGAGTATTAAGTGTATATATTTAAGATTAGATTTCATGTTGACAGTGTGGGTGCAGTCTTAGCATGAAAAATGTCTGGAAGAGAATAGTCCAAGTGTTTTTCCATTGCTCTTTATCACCAGTGAGGCACTTCTGTGCATCATTAGATTTTACATCAGAACACAGCCAATAGCAGTCATTCAGTGGTTTGCATGCTATAGTGCAGTTTCAGCTATGCTTTTCTCTATTTCTCAAAGTCTTTGTATTTAAATATCATCTATTTTTTATCCACAGTGTAAAGTATTCTAGAAACAGAAGAAATTGTGTTCCAGGAGTGTTATTCTTTAGAGCAGGGCTGGACAAATCCCAGGCGCCTGGTCTCCATGGCCACGAAAAGAAATTTGTAAGCGCACATTCACATTGTAACTACTAAATTCTAGTCTGAGGAATAATTTTGGAATTTATTTCCACTATGAAAATAGCAACATATAAAAAATTAATTTGGTGGCCTTTTCAAAGACTTGACAATAAACTTTGTTCTTAAGATGTTTGCCATTGGTATTGTTGTTGCTGTAGTCTCTAGTATATCTAAATATGGAGATTATAAGGTTTTATAAGCACTGGTCACACCTGAACATTTACTTGAATCAATATGAGCATTCGATATATCTCATGACCGCTCGTAACCACTACATTGACAAGTTAAACTATTGCTATTTGCTGATCCTCGTACCAGATTTTCACAGTTATGTTCCTTGAGTACTGTACTACTATGTAATAAGCACTGCTCGGGGTTTAATATATTTGAGCCCATTAAAAGAAGTGCCTAAAGTAGTGAATGTGATTTAAGAGTGATTAAGATGAAGTGAGAGAGAGATCAAAACGGTTAATATTATAGCGGTAAGCGAAGTATTTTTATTTTTCTTGTCTGGTGCCTAAGAAATTTTACTGGCTCCTAGAATTGGTTCTGCTTTGTCCAGCCCTGCTTTAGAGCACTGTTGAGAGCTGAATCTGTTCCTATTATTCAGATATATTTTCTCTGGATTTCTTTCCATTGCTACCCGCAACATCGCCCCCTCCCCCCTCTGGGTGGGGGTGGTAGAATACATCCACGGTATCACCTGCCTGTCGTAAGAAGTGACTGAAAGGGATGGCAGAGGCTATGAATATGGGAACTTGGGTTGGCGACGGTTCCCGTAGCTGAGTCTGGCATTGCTTTTACTTGTGCCAGATTCCTCGCTTTCATCTTTCCTGTCCAACCTCCCTTGATCAACCCTTCTTTTCTGACCCCAATGGTATATCGGATTCGCGAGGCCTAGAAAGTCTTTCATTTTCACGCCCTTTATGACCCTTCCCTTCTTTTGCCGATACCTTTAATGTGTGAAGTGATGGACCTCTTCCATTTTCCTTCTGACACATTGGTGACGAGCTCCAAACGGAGGCTGCTACCACCTGTTGACCGGATAGTTCAAGCTTGCGAGAACAAAATTACACTGCTGCATTCAAACTACTGTAAATAGAAAAGTATTCAAGATATCAAGTTGTTTATTTATGACCTTGGTAAGGATATGGTAGGAAGATCGTATCACTATTGTTAGAGTGTCCACCCTGTGAGCGGAATGCACATTATAGAAACTTTGTAAGCAGTATGGCTAATGTGGTATTCAAAATTTATTATTGAATCAGAATGTGATAGAGTAGCTGCGAGCTTGCATTCAGGCAATAGTTGATTTGAACTCCACTGTCGGTAGCCCAAAAGATGGTTTTCTGTGGTTTCACACCAGGCAAATGCTGGGAGTATACCTTAACTAAGGCCATGGTTGCTTCCTTCCTATTCCTTGCCCTGTTCTGACCCATCGTCGCTGTAACACCTGTTTGTGCTGGTGCAACATAAAATAATGGCATAAAATAAATAAGAAGCTGGAGAAAAATATAAATGCAATCATGGAGGTGCAGCATTGTGTAACAGTCACATCAAACCCTTATGATTACTGGCATTGCAATAAAAGCCTATATTCAGCCGTAGCAGTTCTGGCTTGAAAAAGTTTGGATGTACTGGCTGGCTACATTGGTCCTATGCGAGCATATATTTTCTAAAACGGGCATACTTTTTAATAAGCATCAAAGCTGACTGCATGGCAAGATTGTAAGAAAAATCATATTTTTAAAAGTACAACCTGCACTGTTTAAACAGCTGTGATTATTACATTTCTTTTAAGTCATATAAAGATTTGTTAGCAGTCCCCTGAGCTTCAGTTGAGACCATTTCCCATCCTTAATTTGAGCTCCTTTGGTTCAGTGTTTCTTAAAGTGTATTCAACATGTGAAAAAACACTAGTTAACATTTGCAAGGGTTAGCCCTGCTGGTAAATTGCAGTTCTCATCCTGTCAGTAACCAAGAAAAATCAGAAACCTGCACAGCATTATGTCATTGCTAAGTTGTGATAGAGAGTGCAAGTTATCTATAGTCTCCTACCCCTGATTAATTGTTCACGACGACCCAGACAGTTGATATTTCACTGCTTCCATGTAAAAAGTGCCATAGAACATTTATATATGTCTTCACACTATGCATCCAATTACTTAAAACTGCTTTACTCCCCTGTGTGAGCATGATTTAGAGACTTGGAAAAATACTCCCAGTTCTGTCAGTTTTAGCTGTATAATTTAAAAAAAATTATGTACAGTACATATTCTAGAAAGACCATTCTGTCACACGAAATATGTCAACAGTCACGTCAGAACTAGCTGAGTGCACGTGCTTATAAAATATTGTCCATAGGAAGCACAACCTATTACTAACAAAAGATAATGAAATCTATAGGTAGAAAAAGAAAGAGAATACTCCAAGGCAACAACCAAACTGATAACATGGGGCATAGGTGCATAGTGTTAAGGGCCTTGATGTTATTGCTTTGAATCAAACCATTGGATGTGCTCACCAGATATGGGGCAAATAAATTTTTTTGAGAAAGAGTAAAAAGTGCCTCATTGGTTTACTTGTTACTATGTAGGGTTAAAAAACCTAATAAAGTAATTATCTTTGACACTGTTATGATATGCACCAGTATTCTAGTCTGTGTTATATGTTCAATGATGTAGCACATTTACTGATCTGTGATTGTAATTTGTTGTGTAGTTTGTAATACCATAAGCAGCAACTGTTTTACAATAAATATTCTCAGTCTTTTACTGATAGCCACATTTATAATATTGCTGTATTGTTTTGATAATTAAATAAATGTTGCACAAATTTCTTGTTGCTCCTTGATATTTCCTTGGTCTACCTGTTAATTTCCCTAGACAAAGGATCGTCAATAGTCTGACTCCTTGGCCGAATGGTTAGTGTTGAGGCCTTTGATTCAGAGGGTCCCAGGTTAGATTCCAAGCCGGGTTGGGGATTTTAATCACATCATTAATTTTTCTGACTCGGGGACTGGATGGTTGTATCTGTCCCAACACACTACTCTTCATAGTCAGTAAACGTGCCACACTACCAACTACCGTAGAAACACGCAATAGTGATTACATACCTCCACATAGCATTGGCATTAGGAAGGGCATCCGGCTGTAAAACGGCCAAATCCCCACAGCTATGAGAAAAGTGGTAGAAGAAGAAGAGAAGGGTCAGCCATTACTTTAAAATGTTAATAACAGAGTTACATGTATTAGAATGAGTTTATCAACATAAAAAATTCAAGTTATAAAACCAGCCTGTGAATCTTTTGTGAAAATGTGATAAGCCTGCAATCTTGCGGTCAAGAAATTCTCCAAATCAACCTATGTCCAGCTTGGCAGCTCTTCAAATAATTACAGTGTAAGAGCATCTGATTTGAAGGAGATAAAGGAAAAATACTGGCATAAGGAGTTGAAGGTGGTGGTGATTGCAGATGACCTTGTGGTGTGGGGAGTACATGGAGAGGAAGTACAAGGTCAACTGGACATACCAAGTATGTATGAATGTAAATAAGTGTAGAGAAAAGCAAGGCTGAAGAGAATTGGAACGAAAAGTTACTGTAAAAAGTGATAGACAAGACTTTGGAATTGTGGTTTACCAGAGTGTGAGGAACTTTATCCGAAAGAAGGAAGTGTAAAGAGGTGATGTATTTTTGCCCCCATATTGAAATATGCAGCAGAGACTTGGACACTAATGAGAGTACAATCCAAGCCTGTGAGATGAAATTTTTAAGGTATGATAGGAAAGACACGAAAGGACAAGGTAAGAACTGAGGGTGTCTTGAAGGAAATATAAGTTGAAAAGGTTTTTGAGAGAATGGAGAGAGAGAGAGAGATAAACCAAGATGGTTCAGACATGTTACAAGGATGGAAAAAAGGAAGGAAGACGGAGGCTAAGACTGAAGGAAGGAGAATAAGAGAAGTAGACCCAGTTTAAGGTGGTTGGACACAACCAAGAATAGTATAATAAGAAGGAACCTGATTGGAACACAATTGAAGAGCAGTAGTAGTGGTTAGATAGAGGAAGATGGAAAAGTCCATTAACATCTCATCCAGCTGGAGCTGCCTGAAAAGAGAAATTGATTATTTCCCTCTCATTTCTCATAGTCATCTTTATTATCTTCCTGATTAACAGGGGCTGAAGATCACAGATGTTTTTCATTTTGTAGATGTTAACATGATTACTATACAATATTTCAGTACCAGCTGTGGTCGTCATTGATGGACTTGGAAATAAAATTTAGTGGACAGCTTGCACCGTAAAGATGTATAGTTGCCCCATCACCATCATCACCACCCCTCACATTTAATATTTTATCAGGTGGTGGTGGTAGTGGTTATTGTTTTAAGAGAAAGTAAAACTGGGCAACCATCCTCTGAATATTTTGAAAATGAAAATCCACAGTGTTTCCAGTCATTTGACCAGGTCAAGAATGAAATGAAGCCCTCGTCTAGCAGCAAGGATAGGATTTGTGCCGGCTGCCGGCCGAAGCCAGTTGCGCTCTGGTGCAATGATTCATGACTGACAGATGAAATGAGATGATATTAGAGAGTATTGCTGGAATTAAAGATGACATGGAAAACTGGAGTACCCAGAGAAAAACCTGTCCAGCACAAATCTCGCATGGAGTGACTGGCATTTGAACCACGGAATCTAACGTGATTCCGCCTGAGCCACGGAGGCTCTCCCTGTAAATATTTTACCCGACTTAATTTTAATACCAATATAAATGGTCCGTTATTGGACATTATAAATTTTCCAGCTAACTCATTCCTGGGTGCCAGCATTTCACCCCCGTGTGCTAAGTTCAGTCACTACTGATCTGCATTTAGGATAGTCGCCAGATTCCCTATGTGTTGTTTTCCTAGCCTTTTCTTAAATGATTGCAAAGAATTTGGAAATATACTGAACATCTCCCTTAGTACATTTCCAATCCCTAACTCCCCTTCCTATTAGCAAATATTTGCCCCAATTTGTCCTTTTGAATTCCAACTTTATTTACAAACTGTGATCTCCCCTACTTCCAAACACACCATTCAAACTTATTTGTCTTCTAATATGATTCCACGCCGTTTCTCCAATGACAGTTCAGAACATACCACTTAGTCGAGCAGCTTGTCTCCTTTCTTCCAAATATTTCCAGCCCAAACTTTGCAACTATTTTGTAAACCTTCTATTTTATCAGAAACCACCCAGAACAAACTGTGCTGCTTTTCTTTGGATTTTTTCCAGTTCTTGAATCAAGTAATCCTGGTGAGGGTCCCATACGCTGAAACCATACTCAGTTTGGAGGTCTTACCAGACTTATATGCCTTCTCCTTTACATCCTTACTACAACCCCTAAGTACCCTCATAACCACGTGCACAGATTTGTACCCTTTATTTACAGTCCCATTTCTGCCATTACCCCAATGAATATCTTTCCTTATATTAACACCTAGGGGTACTTCCCCATAATGAACTTTCACCCCATCAATGCAGTAATTAAAATTGAGAGGATTTTTCTTATTTGTAAAGCTCATAACTAGGGGCCGTATTTTTTGGTAATACCGATATGCACGAGTTTTTTTGATATCTTCTTTCTTGTCTATATATGACCTCCCAGGTACTAAAAATACTGTATTTTAGCAAAATGAACTCGCGAAATATCGCGAAATTTGATTTATTGCGCGAATTGCGCAAATAATCGCGAAATATACACCACTTGGTGCGAAAAATGCAAAATGGCACCGGAAGAGCTCTCCAATAAACGTTTAAATGCTTCTGAGAACTTGACTATCGTAGTTTCCTTCTCATTTACTTGATACTGCTGTATATTCTCCACACAAATGCACATAAAGCGGTACGCACTGTGTATCGAAAGTATGTGTATTCAGTTCCGTGATCTCTAAGGCAGTCGATAAAAATCAATATCTGTTACGGTATCGATTACAGCAAATAGCGTTGTGGTCGTAACAAGATACAAGACCGGTCGTAGATACAGCAGTGCGCAATGAGAGTTCTTACTTACGAACCTCTATCGGCAAATGTCCAACATTTAAGTATAAAAATGCCGAAAACTGAAGTCACACCAGGTTTTTCGAGGGCCGAAGAATACTACAGTGAGGGGTTCTATATATTTGATGCTGCAAGAAAGATTCTAATGTATCAATAGTGTACCGGTAATATTCGTAAAGTTGAAACGTGCGATATACACTGCAGAGAATCGGAATGAAGCAAATGAACATAATTCAAAGCGGCAAATAACAATCGGCGATAATTTACAGATCGTAAAGGTGTTGAAAAATTATAGAGAGCAATTTGTAATAGACACAAAAAAAGCATTCACGCAAGCCAACATAGCAAAAAAGGATAATCCTGGCATAAGGAAGAGAATGGATATAAAAGGAAAGATAAATAATACTGCCTTTACTGTAAAATATGACGGTATTGGTAGGCCTATTGTATAGAAATCGCCTGTTTGAGTAGTAATAATGTTATTGTTTTTATGTCCCACTAACTACTTCTACATTTTCCTGAGACGCTGAGATACCGGAATGTTGTCCCGTAGGAATTCTTTTACGTGCCAGTAAACTAGTGACACGAGGCTGACGTATTTGAACTCCTTCAAATACCACTGGACTGAGCCAGGATCGAACCTGCCAAATTGGGGTCAGAAAGCCAGCGCTTTAACCATCCGAGCTACTCATCC
Source organism: Anabrus simplex (assembly GCF_040414725.1). Taxonomy (NCBI): domain Eukaryota; kingdom Metazoa; phylum Arthropoda; class Insecta; order Orthoptera; family Tettigoniidae; genus Anabrus; species Anabrus simplex. Next base: position 163,456,783 of record NC_090279.1, on the reverse strand, counting down.
CCGACCGGGGAAAAAGAGTATATCCATGAACACCTTCCAGAGCTATATGACTTTGCAAAATGCAATGAAAGCACATCTGGTTGAGGAAGTGAAAGAAGACAGTGTTAGCAAAGTTTTAGGAGGTTTTATAAAAGACCACAGTGAATTTGCATCCAAGTGTTCGCAAGCATTATGGTTTCCGACGTCTAATGTGGTCAGCGAGAGGAGCTTCTCTGCTTACACAAAGACACTTTCTGACTGTTGCACAACTCTGCATCCTGATAATGTTGATACCATGCTTAGTTTGTACTTTGGAGACAAGTAATTCAACGTCTGAAAATGTAGGCTATGTATAAATGTATATCACAGGGCAGATCATCTAACTTCATTTCGAAGTATCAGTGATTTATACATTTTTTCTATAACAATTTGCATATTTGATTTTTCTAAGATTTAATAACAATGATACATTACAAGTGTTTACTTTAAAACCCCTTATCACAAAGTTAGTTGCGTTTACCCCATACGCTACTACAAGGAAGATTTGGCAGGAAACATCGATCAGTATAACAATTTATTTCACGAAATACCTACCGAAATAGTTTCAGTTTTAACACCGAAATCAACAGTTTTATTTCACCAAAAAACAAGGCCCCTACTCATAACCTGACTTTTAACCCTGTTTATCATCATATCATTGCCTGCTGTCCATCTCACAATATTGTCGAGATCTTTTTGCAGTTGCAGTTCATGAACTCCAAAACCTGAGGGGGGGAGGAGGTAAGGGAGGAGCACGTTGCCTCTTCGAGTGCAATATCCTGCCTTCAGAATTTGCTACTTTTTGACACAATTTTTGGTTGAAATATTGAATTATAATCTTCAGACAAACAAAAACTTCATGTAGTTATCACTTACACTTTAAAGGAAACACTAGTGTTGTTTAAGTGCCCGAGATTAGGCAAGGCATTGTGCTAGTTTTTCCAAACTATTATTAAGTTACTAAAATAATTATAATCTTCTTGGAATAACGGTTTTCACCAATAAATTTCATATATTTTACCAATATACTAGCCTAATTAATCTGAGATAACAACACTCCCTGATACAACCATGATAAAACTAGTAATTACCGGTACTTACCATTTACGGTCTCGATTCTCGAGGAGGTGATAGACTGCTATACAAAATTTACTGTCTCAATATTGCTGTACCCAGGGAGCCTGGAATTACACAGCACTTGGTTCTCGCGCAGAAGACATATTAATCTGTCGATTCCTCCGCAGACCATGATATTTCATCCACTATTATCAACTGACTACCGCTTGAAAACGAATATGCTTGCTTTCACAAAGCAATCAATCTTCATCGCTTATAGTTGACCACTGAAGATTGATGCTGTGCGGCTGGTATCCCTACCCTATGTAGGTCTATTTCTTCAGTCGGTTTATTGCAGATGTTCAATCGATCTAATGTGACAGCCCCCTTAGAGATATTCTTCTCCACTGTAATGTATTGTGATATTGTTTGTCCAACCCTTGTCTCGTTTCTCTACGGGGTCGGGTATGAGGTGAGTGGGCTTATCAGTTGGTAAATAACACACCCACCAAGACACATGGCTAGTGCATACTGTGTAGGCTATTTGGAGCTACCGGCAGTGTCAATGCACTATGAGAGACTTTGTCTCATTATCAAAAATTGATGCCTGCCTGGTTATCAGATGATATAAATATTGATTCCCATAGGGAACCTGAAATTAATATTTGTCCCGAATGAGTAAATTTATAATACCAATATAAATGGTCCGTTATTGGACATTATAAATTTTCCAGCTAACTCATTCCTGGTTGCCAGCGTTTTGCCCCAGTGTGCTAAGTTGGGTTCATCAGTTGGTAAATAGCACACCCACCAAGACGCATAGCTAGTGCATACCGTGGATAAAGCCAAGTTAGCACACTGGGGCAAAACGCTGGCAACCAGGAATGAGTTAGCTGTAAAATTTATGTCCAATAACGGAACATTTATATAGGTATTCTAAATTTACTCATTTGGGACAAAAATTTCAGGTTCCCTATGGGAATCAACATCTATACCATTAGACTTAATTTTAAGTATCATCAAAATATAATTCACCTCCCATGTAGGTACAAACCTTACGGATACACACAACAAACATTATATCTATAAGTTCAATTGTTTCTGACAGAAAAGAACAAGAGCAGTAACACACGACAGGATGAACATAACGGTAGGTCAGTGTGGGAAGAGAGAGCAATAGAAAGGGGAGAAAAGGACAACCTACACATCTTCAATAGATTGGCTCTCTCCTCATCAATCCCAGATCTACATCCATTTCTCAGCACCCGACCAGCTCGTTTCTGCTTTCCAGCTTCATCAGGACAGGCATTGGGGAGTCATCTTGACAAATCTTCAGTCACGATACGGGAAGTGTAGAATAAATATAGGAAAAGGGAGGAAACATAGGATAAATGCAGATGGTAAAAAATTAGGAACACACAACAAACACCAAAGGAGGAAAGGATCCCAATACAATGTGTTTCTGAGAATGCCTGTAAGGAACTTGTGAAGTACCATGCGACCAATCATTTTTTGAGCAACTGTACAATACATCAGAAATAGCATATTCTACAACTGTCATAGGTTCTGCATCCAGGATAATCATATCCACTCATGTCCAAAGTGCCTGCAAGGAACTTGTGCAATACCATGCCACCATTCACTTTTTGAGCAACTGTACAATACATAAGAAATAGCACATTCTACAACTGTAAGGAGGTTCCGCATCCAGAATAATCATCTCCACCCATGTCCATGTTTCCTTTCTATGATCAGTTGTTCAGGCAGTATTTGTCAGTTTGGAATATGAGACTGAAATCTCCTTTCCAGCATTTTGTGAAGACCGAGACTGCACGATTTCTCAGCTCAACGGACTACCTCCTAGAAGCTGACGTGATGTAGCCATGAGATCTTGAACATTCTGCGGTGCATCCACATTTCAGCGAACTTCAGTCAAAGCCTTTTGTGTGTCCATTCATTGGCACTGTAAAGCAATTCCAGTAACACACAACACTTAACCATATGCCAAACGAGTTTCGAATCTCAAATCATGGTTGCATATAAGATGTTTTAATTTCAGAGACACACTCCCTGTGATGCTGATTTTAGTTTTGATTTCTACATTAACCCTTTGAGACTCAGGTTTTCAGAGCAATGATATACCCCAAATTTAGGTTTTAGCACGCTGATAAACTGCGTTATTAATTACTGTATAGGAATATAATACACCATATTTTATTAAGTGGCTTAGTTACACAAAAAAAAAAAAAAAAAGTTAAAAATCACCCACTGTTACAGGTTGAAAATGAAAATCCACAGCCTGTTTCCAGTCATTCAACTGGATCAGGAATGAATGAAGCCCCCATCTAGTGGTGAGGATAGGAATTGTGCCGGCTGCCAAAGCCGCACTCCTCTGAGGCAATGATAAACGATTGAAAGATGAAATTAAATGATACTGGAGTGTGTTGCTGGAATGAAAGATGACGGGGAAAACTGGAGTACCCGGAGAAAAATCTGTCCCGCCTCCGCTTTGTCCAGCACAAATCTCACATGGAATGACTGTGATTTGAACAACGGAACCCAGCGTCGAGAGACCGGCGTGCTGCCGCCTGGGCCATGGAGGCCCTCATTGTTACAGGTTAATAATGGTTGTTACAGTCTTTGCACGTGTAAATGGTCCTCCTGGTTCTCTTTTAGGGCTGATTTTGTTGAGTATGTCATCTTGAGTTCGGAAACTGTTATCAATGAAATGAAAGAACTGTAGAATTGCTTTATACCAAGTACACAGCACGAGTCAAGAAAACACAGGAAGGTGGATGAGTGGATCAGTATTGTTATTCTTTTATGGTACCTTGTTTACATTACCTAGTGATAGGCAGTCTGAGACTTTTCAAGACTAGCGCAAGCACGTGTTTCTCGCGAGAGATCTCAAGAGTGCTGTCCTCGCATTGTGCGGCAAGCAGCGGGTCCTAGGCCTAAAGATAGATGGAGTTGAATGTTGTTTTTGCCGAGTATGTGAATAGCCAACAACGGGCCTTCTCCATTCCATAAATACGTGTCAACAAGTAACTAGGCCGTTCATTTCTTTCATTTCTACTGACGTCTATTTTGACACAGTATACGAAGTAACATAATTATAAAGGATGCACATTCTGGCATTCTGGCGGTAAGTATACAAATGAGTAGGCTAAGTACAGAAACTGATGGCTACTGTAGGTGTACATCGTTGAAAAACCTACAACCTGTTTTCCAGTCAGTGACCGGGTCAAGAATGGAATGAACGAAGCCCCCATCTTGTGGCGAGGATAGGAATTGTGCTGGTTGCCAAAGCCTGTCACACTTCTCTGGGGCAATGATTAATGACTGACAGATGAAATGAAATGATAATGGAGTGTGTTGCTGGAATGAAAGATGACAGGGAAAACCGGAGTATCCGGAGAAAAACCTTTCCCGCCTCTGCTTTGTCCAGCACAAATCTCACGTGGAGTGACCAGGATTTGAACCACGGAACCCAGCGGTAAGAGGCTGACACACTGACATCTGAGACATGGAGACTGTGTGCGTATTAAGGGCTCATAGATGAATATGCAATACTTTTCTAGCTTTTGGCAAAATTTATTGGCAAACACGTTTCCACATGAGAACATTATTTTACGCAGTAACTTCTGATGATAAACTATCAAGCTTACGCTTGTAGTTACTGGGACATCACATAGACAACAGCCCAGGAGAATCATTCTTAATATTCTCGTGAGAGTCGAGATCTGTGACGTCAGTCTCGCGAGTCTCAAGCAAAAGCATTGCCCATCACTATCATAACCTATTAGTATAATAATAATTAAAAGTAAACTCATTTCTTTCACAGTTATCTCAGTCCATTTTTGTACTTGGGCCAGGGAGGAATTTGTGGATCATTATTTTTCCACAAAGTATGCACAGTACAAGTTTTCTTTTTAGCCTCTTAGCAGTTGGTGGTTGTATTCTTCTTTGTCTCTACCACTTATTCCTTCACATTTGCTTACAATACTTTGAGTAAAGAAGCTGTAATCGACTTTATCCATCTGGGCAAACTCAGAATTCTCATTTTCATCATTCATCAAAACCTCAAACACTTTTTTCACTGTCTTGTACTATATCAGCATGGCTGTGAATGGCCATGTTTATCAGCTAGCTGTTGTTTCCCAAAAACTATAGACATTCACATACAAAAACTAAGTTTATCGCACTTCCCTTGAGGATACAAACAAGTGCAAACTTCAGTAATGTAGCCAGTAGATGGCAGATACACGATACCACGCACAGAAAGCTACGCTGCACTATGCAACCCAACGAAAAAAATTGCTCCAATGATGTTACATGGAATGGCACACACAGAAAGCTACGCTATGCTACGCAATGCCAAGCTAACTTTTCCAGATCACCAAGGAGGTGATTTTCATAGCAGTAGCTGGCTTTGCGCATGCGCACGATCACTTTTTTGCCTGGCATCTAACAAACCGCCATTTCATGTGTGCAGCTCAATACAGTAGCTATTATATTGCTTAATTGTTTTAGTGTTTGTTAATCATCATGGAAGGCAGACAAAAGGAAGAAAGACTGATTGAAGAGGTACAAAAATACACCTGTCTGTCAAATTATTGAAGATAATCATGAAAGACAACTGTTGGCAAGAAATAAATGAAACTCTGGAAATGCATTTTACATATCATTTATTGCTTTTACATACATTTTTACCCTACATTCTATAATTTGGGTACTTCATATTCATTTTTTCTCAATATCATCCTCAATAACAGAGGGAAGTTCGTGTACCTGCTTCTAATTTACATGAAAATAATTTTAAATTAATTATTTCCATGGAATGCTTAAATCAAATGATGGGATTCACCATAAATTAATCTCCTTCCAATTTCACGTATACAGAATCTTCTCCTCTTTCTGTTTCTTTCTTTCTTCATCTTCCACGACAGAGGCCATAAAAAAGCCTCTTCAATGAAATCCGCCATCTTTAAACGGCTGCCTAGCATAGTTTGGCTTAGCTCTTTATTTGTGACATAACACAATGCTGCTTGGCATTACTTAGCTTAGCGTAGCTTATTTTAGCTTTCTGTGTGTGGTGCCCTTAAGTGTTTGAATCATTGCTCAGAGATGTAAAGAAGCAAAGATATGACAATCAAAAGTTCAACATGCAATATATTGCATCGTAACCACAGAGCCTCTTACAGCAATACCAGCGACATTAGACTGCTAATCTGATGGCCATCTTTGAATCTACTTGAACCACTGGCAGCCATGACACTTGAAGGCAAAACATATGCCTATTTCCTCTGAATCTGCCACAGAAAGGATCTAGAGAAGTTGTTGCATGATGGAGTACGGTCTTTGAGAAGGTGTGCAAGGTTAAACTAAATGAATGAATAAATAAATAAATGTAGGCTATGAATTCAGGCGAGGTTTGACCAAGAGAGGTCTGGTAGAAATATTAAAGTGGTAAAGCTGGGAGAATACCGTATGTGGAAGGAATGCTACTCAACCAGGGGTCCGGTGGTCTCAACTTTAGAATCTGGGGTTACCCCATTTAGTGGCCCCTTACGACAGGCAAGGATGCCGTAGAGATATTCTACACCGCAACCAACGGACGTATGTGCTGCTTGTTGCACAGCAGTTCTTAGAAAGTAGCCATAAATAGCAAAAAGCATAAAACATAACAAACCAGACCAAGAAGCAAAATTCAAAAATTATACGAGAATGACACTGAAGGTATGTCATGAAAAGGTAGTGGTATCTTTCTCTACGCGTGTGAATTTCTCAATGAACTGCTGTACGTATAACATGTCCTTCTGTAGTGAATGACTTTATTGTTAGTGCATGACGCCGAATTATCCATCCTTCAACATATGTAATTCTTGTTTTAACCAAGCAAATGCTCAGCATATTCACTGTACTTATTTTATTAAAACATCAATGCAACATTAAGCATGTTTGAAAATGTTGTGTTTATTTTTAAATAAATCTTTAATTTGCAATAACATATAATCTCATCAATTAATTGAACTGATAAGGGCTAACTGTCAAGACCAAGAAGTGGCAGCTGCCATGACAGTTACAGGCAAAAGTTAGTTCGCTGTGCTTCAACCAGGGGCGCTGTAACGAGTATGTTTAGCAGTCTATATCTTTCATGTCGTTGAGCAATACACACTATATTGCATAGTGACTCTCACTGGGTTATGACTAGCATTTAATATTAATGGAACATCTAATACTAATATACTATTATAATCAAAGTAACACAGAATTATATTTTATTCATTTTCACAATAACATATATACATATTCACATTTCCCAACAAACTTCATCAGATGATATTGTTTATAAATGTAGACAATGAGTATTTAAAAAAAAGTACACAATAAAATATGCACAAAAGTGCCCTGTAGCACCTGATAATTAAATCCAGCCCTTTTATGAGCAATGGAATGTACTTAAAAAAGACGTGAACATTAGAAAACTTATAAAAAGTGACTTTTTCAAGATGTTTAATGAAAACAGACATAAGAAATCGCAAGTTACCAACGAAAGGGATAGTCACAATTAAATACTAGAGAATGGGATATATCAGATAATGCAGGGCTTTAGATGAAAAATTTGCCATCACATATACCTCATTTCTTCTGTGAGTGTGCTTGCCTTGCCATATATGAACATGAAGTTCAAATATATAGTACAGGGTGAAGCAAACCTAATGAACTGGAGAATTCAAGGGCTGTACAGCCACCAGGGGCTGGGCATCTCCAGTCCAGCTATAGGAGCTTCCCCGGAGATTACCAGAGAAACTTTCCAATCGTCACCAGCCAGATGAGGTCTTGCAATTGAACACATATGGTGTATTACTGTGAAAATGCGATACCTAAGATAATGAATAATTCTCACTGACTGTATCTGTTAAAGAGAAGTCACATGAGAGATGCTTACATAATTCTCATAGAAGCTATCCACAGGCCCCTTGGTCAACGAAAAGTACTGTGGTGTAGTCATTAATGAAGTGGTGAGCATAAGGATCCATTTCCGATAAGAAAAACAATGTCTGAAATGAGCTCTGCCTGGCGAGATGCTTCAGGACATTCAAGTAAGAAAGGAAATGAGTGCCAAAAAAACTCTCTTGGTGATTGCAAGAGAATGTAGTATTTCTCAACGTTCTGTTGTAAGAGGTCTTAAAATATTAACGTTTTGTCTATATAAAGTGTCACTGGCTTATAAATTAACCACTACTGATTCAGCTGCGGCTCTAATTTTTGTAGGAGGATTTTACAATCTGTACGCAATGGAACTGTGAATCCAACATTTATTTTACTGAGCGACAAAGCTTACTCATCTACTGCAATAAATTCACCATTATATTTGAAATCAAAGTAGACCTGGCCAACAGCTGGAAACTGCAGATGATGATGATTTGAAACCAGCCTTGTCAATACGGTACTTAATTATTTATTATCACATAATACACTGTACATGATTACTACAGCAGGAATGTCGACAGTGTATAAATGTGATAATAAATAATTAAGTACCTTTAAGTATTGACAAGGCTGATTTAAAAAATAACAGTGCATTTACTGGAGTAGAGATTGTTGTCAATACAGACCAATACGAAATCGAACCATAATGGTTAAGTTAATCAACCAAGCTTAGTTTCATGTAAGAGGATATGTGAATGCTCAGAATACACTGTACTGGGTCATCAAAAATCCACATGCAATTCACAAAGTTCCATTACACAATCAAAAAGTAGCAAAATTAGTGCAAGATGGATAATCTGTCCTAATTTTTTTAAAGACAGTGAATTTGGAGTGTTATATGAATGACATTTTGGGACCATTTGCTAAAATGCTAATGGAAGAAGAAAAACAATGCACATACATTCACCAGGATAGTACAACATCTCGCATGTCATTTTGTTCAAAGGCAGTTCTACATGATATTTTTTATCAACAAGGAATTAACTGTGGACTTTGCCCCCCCCCCGCTCTCTCGTTTGCCAGACTTGACTGAGATTATCGTGTTGGGGATACCCTCAAACAAAAGGTGTACAGGAACAACCATCACACTCTTCAGACTCTCGAACTAGATATCACAAGATTAGTGTAATATACAGTGTAAGCCAAGATGAACTGTAGCAAGTTTACCAGAACTTCCTGTGCTACTGTGACTTGTACTCACATACCAGCTGCTGCTATTGCTGGTTAAATATATTTCTCCAACACATTACAGCACTCCTCTGTAAAGTTGTGTGCACTATTAAGAGTTGGATTTGCCTATCCCTGTATTACTGCATCCACGACTGTACTTAAGCCATGACAATGTAATTTTATTCATGATCTTAATCTGCCTAATACTTCATTCAGATCCTACTCTCACATCTTAAAACTCATAATTTAAGTTTCCTGCAGATGCTACGAGGACATTAGTTCTAACTACACCGATTCACTCGCTAGCAAGTTTTGCAATGGTGTATAAGTGAGTGTTCAGCATGCTAGCTGCTTGAGGTGACCAGGCAGAATGGTGTTATGTTCTTTGTCCAGGTTGGGGCATTTCATTGGTCTATATATGTTATGTACAGGTTGCCAACATTTCAAATACATTACAGTATTCCTTATGGAGGCGAATGATGTGCAGTATTCTTACTTGATTTGAGGAAATCAGTCTCTCCAGGCAGCTAAAAGTGACCAGCTGGACGTTGCCTTGCTTTATATAACAATTTTCACCCCCAGCTCACAAAAATGTGGGGATGTCTTTGGAACATGTGGATTGGGGTCCGATTTACATGTCTGGTACTCCAGTACAACTGAAGAATGCACTAGCTGCCTGCTGTGAACCAATCCAACTGAACAGAAATGGGAAGGCTACTGCAACTCAAGGTAGAGAATCAGGCCCAAAATCTTGAAGGCTTAAGTTCAATACCCAACAGTGTCTGGTTGGCTATTCGTGTCCTTTACTTAACACCTCTTCTGCAAGATACTGTATGTAGTTGACATTATTTAATAAATGAATACTCTATTTCAAGTTCATAAAAGCTTAAATATTCAATTTGAAAAATATTATTTCTTCATGGAGAAAACTATTCACAGGCCAATGACCATATTCCTGTGTGATGGCAGCATCAACACAGAGCCCTGCATCCTTCCAAAAAACAATTATTAAAAAAATGTTACACTTGCTTAGGATTTTAATATGCAACCTTCTTATTACTAGTCAGGTTCAATATCAGGTCCTGAGCAAATGTAACTTCATATAATAATAACAACTCCAAAGCTAATAAGAGTTTGTCTCAAAAATATTTCTTCAAGTAGTTATACACAAAGACTGATCAACATAGACTGCACTTGATTAAAAAATAAACATTTCCAAGATAAAAATTTTGAACTTGGACACTTGTAATATCTTGCATAGTACAAAATGGTTGGGAAACATTCAAAGAGGGAAGACTTCTCGCTGTTAATTGAAGCAGTCCAGAGACATATTGTACATGAACTATGAGGACAGATAACAAATGGCAGCAGGAATGGTCTATGAACTCCATAATTTCAGTGAAACTTTGAGGATATCCTACAGCAGTGTCTACATAATTATCACCTACAATAAGCTACAAATGATCTGTGTTTGTAATTAATAGATGCCCAGCCTGTTGATTCATTAGTAAAAGGAACTGAACGTATGTCATGTGGTAGTTCAATTCCTTCCAACAGTGGGCATGATTTTGTCCAAATAACAGTAGTAGCGGTCTTCCTGGATACAGGAAAGGTATACAAAAGTGTATGGAGAGCTATGAAAAAACCAAGGAGCCAGGAAACATACTGAAGAGAGAGTGAAAGAGATGTATCAAGGTGGTATGAGTACAGAGAACAGGCAGGGTGAATAAAAGGAATGGTTTCAAGAAAGGAAGTAGCCTTTCAATAGTAATTTTCATTGTTATGATGGATGAAATGATGACTGCAGCAGGAATGACTGAGGAAGAAAAGATGCAGGTGTCCACATTCTGGAAAGTCAAGGAAGTCAGTCTAATTTTTGAAAAAATCAGAGATGGAACCTAAGGGGAAATCTAGTTTTTGCTCAAACCTGCCATAACTCAGGTTACAATAGCACTCTACCATATCTTGAGATGTATCCCATTCTTACTTAATTTCAGTACTTAGCATTAAAATTAAGAGGTTGTTTATTCAGCCTTTATTTTTAACGAGTTAACAACTGTTATCGGACATGTTATTTACGCACTTATTACGAAAACATGTTCTCTTTCATTGCGAATTTTCTTTACGGAACAGCAGTTGACGGGTATTACTAATCGACTCCGACATCGCCTTTGAATGTAGACAAGAAAGCTCGCTAGTGGACATAGCGAGGAAATGATGCCAAAGGTGATCGATCGTATGCAACATAATCGCTGGGGTGCATAAATGTCGGTAACGGAAAAACTCGTGCGCGCTTAATGGCTCGTAATAACGGATGCGTCGGTGATAGAGCTCTTGCTGTAACCGAAAGACAATACACAGTTTAATATAGGACTTTTGAAGGGACAGACAAAATTTGTTGTTGTAATGGGGTTATGGTTATATACCGTACTTGCTATAGCGAACTTGTACTGTATAACAGAGGAAGGTAGTAGAAACAACAGAAAGATTTGTGAATGGAAAAAACAGGTGCATATATTTATTTGAAGTGTTAGAAGCCTATTCTAGAGCAAGGATGAACCTTTGCAAAGTAAACGTGTTATACAAGGGGTGTACTATATTGATTTACACTTTACTTTTCTTCCTGGCATGGTGCAGCATTGGATTAGTGAAGGCAGTCACAGGCAACCAGACCAGTATTCACCCCTTGGAAGTATCACTGGTAAAGAAAATGACCACTGTCAATGTATGATCAGCCACCATGGGCAGCGCTGGACGACGTGGTTCCTCTGGAAAGAGGGTGTGACCAACGCAGAAATTCATAGGTGACTCGTGGCAGTGTGCAGAGAACATGCATCTTCATGGAAAACAGTTTACAACTAGGTAGAAAGCTGGAAAACCGGGGGCACATCAATGGACAAGAGGACCAGTTCCGGAAGGAAAGTGACAGTGTCAACGCCAACCAACATCACCCGGGCTGAAATGGACATCCAAGAGAACAAATGCATCACGTTCTCAGAAATGCAGGCGGCCATGGGACTTTCCAGAAACAACCTGTAGCGCATCGTGCACAACCATCTTCAGTTGGGGAAGGTGTCTGCCAGATGGGTTCCAAAACTCTTGTCTGAAAAGCAAGAGCAAAGACGGTGTGGATATATGCAAAGATCTTTTTCAACGCCATGATCAAGATCCAGCAGACTTCATGTCCAGGCTTGTAACTGGTGATGAGACATAGCTCCATTATCATCAGCCAGAGAAGCATAAGGGCAGTCCACCGGCAAAGAAATGTCAAACAGCACCCTCAGCTAGCAAGCGTTTGGCTACAGTGTGCTGGGACAAGAAAGGGCATCATCCTCAGCAACTGGCTGGAATTAGGGCTCACGGTTAACAGTACAGCATACGTGGCGACCCTTAAGCAGTTACATCACGCAATACAAAGGAAGGAGCCAGGAAAATGGGCAAAAGGTGAGCTTCTGCAGTATGACAATGCATGTCCACACACCAGCTGGGAAACCGCTGCTGCCATTGATCAGATGGGATTCACAAGGCTGCCACACGCACCATACATGGAACTTAGTGACTATCACTTGTTCAGGGCCATGAAGAAACCTTAGCATGGTCGCAGTTTTGCAGACTTTTAAGAACTGGAAACAGCTGTCCAGGCATGGGTATGCAACACTCCGAAAGAATAGTTCCGGAAAGGTCTGGAGAGGCTGACACATCGATGACAAAACTGCGTACAGTTAAAGGGAGATTATGTTGAGAAGGTGGGGCTATCAGCTGTTGTGTAACCTGATTTTAGAAAAAATAAAAGTGTAAATCAATATAGTATGCTCCTTGTAGTTCATACCTATTATGTTCCAATACTAACATATGCATCAGGGACTTGGGTATGAAAGCGTAAGTTAGTGAAATTAAATTCTTGAGGAACAGGATAGGAGCTACAAGAGAGAAATCGGAAAGTGAGTGAAGTACTGAATGAAGAACCCTTAACAAGAAAGAAATGTCAACTAAGATGGTATGGATATGTCAAACAAACGGAGGACTCAAGGATACCGAGAAGAATGTACAAGATGGAAGCGGGCAGCAAGAGGCTGAGGGGAAGATCGATCAAGAGACCAATGGCTGAAAATAGTGAAGGACTGTGTTGAAATTCAAACTCGGCAGTGTTGACAGAGAGTTGGTGGAATAAAAGGAAATGATGGAGAAGCTTATACTGCAAACACACACAGCCAGTGGCTGGAAACTGTGCTCAATGATGATGATTAGCAATGACTCAACTCTGCAGTATTGTAACCTGGATCAGAGGCAAGCCTGTACTGATTGAAAATCATACTCAATGGAACTAATGAAGGACATTATAGGAACGACTTCCATCATAGCTCTGATGATTGGTAAATTCAAAGTAAAAGCTTAGTTCTTGTCTTTCCTGATCAGTCCTTGTAGTTGATCTACCGCATATACATGAATAATCCCCACGTTCTAACTTTTTTCCTTCAAAATTTGATGGCAGGAAGCTGGGGTGTGGGTATTATTTGCATTAAGATTGGTGCAGTGTTTCTGACATACAGAAATATGAAAATTGGAATTTTTCTGCCCACACTACTGTCAAATCTGTTCCCGCCAAAAGTGAGAAGCATACCAAACGCCATCATTTTCAGTAGTATCATGGTGTTTAGGATGGCTGGTGTGAGTTTCCCTTATAGATCATTCACAGCTAGAGAAAACTCCACATTATTGAAGAGGCAGAGCAAATTGGTAATAGTGCTGTGGGGAGAAAGTATGATGTGAATAAGGTTTCCATACGTGATTGGAGGAAATGTAAAGCTCGTCTTGAACAGACAAACAGTAACTGTTGGGCATTTTGCGAGTGAAAGGCAAAGTTTCCAGAAACTGAAAACAGGATATATGAATGTGTCACTGAAGTGACACCATGTAAAATGTGTTCATTGAAAGCCACAGCAAAAGCAAGAGAGTGGAAAATTAGGCTAGCTGTAGATGACTCCCAGACAATTATGAAAAAAAAAGTGAATTTCAAATGATTTATAATTGGTGTGTGCCAGAGAAATTTGTATATACTCTCACAAATTGCTAATGAAGATCAGATATTTATTGTACCGTAGTAATGACAGTTTTCAATATTAATATTTAAAAAAAAATATATGTAAAAAACTTCCCTTACTAAGGATAGAGTGCAGGGATTATTCGCGTATAAACAGTATTATTTCCTATTCTCCCGTATGCATGTTTCTATCGCCTGACATCATTCCTTTCAATTCTTTCCGTGCCATCATTCTGACTTTGTTTAGTGTCACATTGATATCAGAATATGCTTGGGTGACTGGACAGGAAACCACCCAATGTCCATCACGTTCATTTTCTTTCATGATAATGAATTTACTCCAATCCTATCTTCAGAATAGGAGCTTCATCAAACATCTTGGTCTATTTTCTCTTATCACGCTTTCTCTATTACAACTCCATAGTTCACAGTCTCTCCAATGACAAGATACTTAAAGGCATTTGATAAATTTGCGTCTGTGGCTATAACCTGATACAGTGCATATCTACCAAGTACATTTAGCTGGAGCAGCTGACACGGATTGTCTTTGCCCAGCCTGGTGGCGGAGAGGCATAGCCGTTCCTTTCAGCTTCTTCCTGACGTACGTAAGGGTTGCTCAGAACATGGAGCAATAGTGCCACCTCTGAAAAATCGTCCTTCTCAGCCCGGGCAATCGCAGACTGAGCCATCCAGTTCCGTAACACGTAACGTGGATTTACTCGAGCCATATTTTCCCGCCTGATTGTCTCTGTTAGTTCTGAAACAGAACAGTACACACATGACATTCTGGAAGATGGAGCAAGAAAGATATCAAAGATAAACTGGGTTCTACCACTGATTTTCATTGAATGAAAAAAATTAATAAACTGAATATCACTTTTAAATCAAGATGAAAAGCTGACCCTTTGTTATGTTCTGAACACGCTACTAAATATACTTATCCAGTACTTAACATTACTTTATTAGGAAAATGCATTTGTCACAGCATTGCGTAACTATTCACTACAAAGAATGTTCCAATGAGAAGAACAGCTGTTCTCTCCAGAGAGTATACATCTCTGTGTTGTTACGCTGTTGTTACTAGCGCACTCACTGTATTATTTTTAAATACACTATAGTCTCCCCCACTTAGAAATGTGTTATACACTGAATTTTAAACAAACACTTTGAAGCTGTGAACTTATCAGATAAGGAATATAGACGAATTTAAAAAAAAAGGGAAAACCAGATAATCTATTGAATTTTGAAAAAGGTACTTCACTTCTCACAGAACAGTTGAGCTGAGTTGGTTCACAAAACAAAATCACGGAACCGCACAGGCAGTCGAGTATGTCTTGATGATCTACGGACACGTACATTTGTTGGAACATCGGTATTCTGTCGTAGTGTCTCTGTCGTATCTGGGGTTGATGGATTTTCTACTGGAACAGCTGGATCTTGGCGTGGTGATACTGTTAAATCAGAATTAACCGAGACATGGCATTCTGGAGCTCTAGGTACGTCGTATGACTGGGCTGGTTCAAATGTAACTGATTTAGGTTGAATGAGTGTCCCACGCATTTGGTCAATATGGCGTTTCAGTGTCCTTCCTGATTCGTCCAAAATAACTAGGTAGTGTCGCTGACCATACTTCTTTACAACCTTTCCAAATTTCCAAGTGTACTTGTTATTGCAAAAGAAGCGCACCTGGACTCTCTCCCCCACATGAAACGATCGTCCTGGTTTGGCTACCGATAATGAAGGTTGAGGTCGGGTAGGGAAGAAAGCATCAAGGCGAATCCTCATTTTTCGGTTCAGGTATAGCTCTGCTGGTGACTTTCCACATGCAAGGGGTGTAGCACGGTATCAAAACAGAATCTTTTGTATTTTCTCGTATATTGGGACATTATCATCAGAGGCAGTACGGAGACGATTCTTCAATATTTGAACATGTCGTTCTGCTAAGCCGTTAGTGGCTGGGTGACCAGGTGCAATGAATTTTTGAAAAATTCCATTTGTTGAACAATAGGTGCGAAATTCATTGCTTTGAAAAATGGCTGCATTATCTGAGACAATGCTTGCTGGAAATCCATGAGAAGCAAATATACGGTTTAGCAACATGATTGTGGAGGTACTTGTTGGCGAATCTCGTAAAATTTGCACTTCTGCCCATTTCGATTTGGCGTCCACACAAATCAGAAAGTTGCAGTTCTCAAAAGGTCCTGCATAATCAATATGCACACTTTCCCAGTTCTCTTTTGGTTCGTCCCATGGATGCACTGGTGATTTTGGTGGATTTGCTCTTGTCAATGCACATGTTTGACATCCTTTTACTAGGCGTTCAATGTCTCGATCAATTCCAGGCCAATAGACATAGCGACGGGCCAGCTGTTTCATCTTCATGATGCCCAAATGAGTTTCGTGAAGTTCATTTAAAACCTGATCTCTTAGTCTGGAAGGGATAACAACTCTATCTTGTCTAAACAGCACACCATCATTCAGAGTATATTCTGAAACCATCCGTTCATTCTGTAAATCAAAAACAAGTTTACTCAGTTCATGATCTTTACGTGTTTCATCCTGGATGGTGCGAAATGTGATTCGTTCGCTTGAAATTTGAAAAATTAGGTGCGTAAATAACTGGTTAACTTCATCCCCAATGGAGATATCTGTTGAAGAATGGACTTGCTGTAGGGAAGCCCGCGATAAACAGTCAACATTTTGGTTCTCTGCACCCTTCTTAAATTGAACTGTGTAATCGAATCCCGACAAGAACGAAGCATATCGTAGTAGACGAGCAGATGTCATCTGTGGTAGAGCTTTGTTTTGCTGAAAAATACGAGTTAGCGGTTCATTGTCTGTCACTAGTGTAAAGTGCCTGCCAAAAACATAGGCGTAAAAGTGGTTGACAGCAAACATTATTGCCAAAGCCTCCCTGTCTAGTTGGCTATAGTTCTGTTCTGATACAGTCAGTGATCGTGATGCATACGCAATCGGCCTTTCTTCTCCATCAATTAGATGGCTAAGGACAGCGGCAACACCTGTTGGACTTGCATCTGACGTCAGAACTATTGGTAATTTTGGATCATAGGGCGTTAAGACCCTATCGCTACACAACTCTGCTTTTAACTTTAGGAATGCGGTTTCACATTCCGAAGTCCATATGTAACGTTGGCCTTTGCGGAGCAGGAGCCGTAATGGATATGACATGGTGGAGAAATCTGGTATAAACCTGGAGTAGTAGGTGATTAGTCCCAAAAATCTGCGTAGTTCATCAACGCTTGTAGGATGAGGCATGTCATTAACAGCTCTAACTTTTTCTGGGGACTTACTAATGGTATTATGCTGGATAACATGGCCCAAATATTCAATTCTCTCTTCAAAGAAAGAACACTTAGCTCGGTTGATATGCAGATCAAAATCAGATAATCTCTTCAGACATCACCGCAAATTGTGTGTGCACTCCTCCAGAGTTGATCCATGTACGATTAAGTCGTCAAAATAGGCTTCTGTTTTTGGAAGTCCCCTGAGGATTTGTGAAATGATTCGGTTAAATTCGGATGGCGCTGTTTTAATTCCGAAACTTAGACGATTCATTCTATATGTTCCACGATGTGTAGATATAGTCTGGATTGTAGCACTTTCATCATCAACTACCAAGTGTAGAAATGCTTTGAACAAGTCCAGTTTACAAAAATATTTGGAATCACGTAGGCTGTTCAACACATTATCAATTCGCCTTATGGGGTAATTTGCAGCAACAAGTTTCTCATTTACACCACATTTGTAATCAACACATAATCTAACTCCTCCATCTGGCTTGGGAATGACGACCAACGGTGACCCCCAATCACTTGATGATACAGGAGATATGACACCAGCTGCTTCTAGTGAGTCCAGCTCCCTTTCAACTCGTTCACGAAGTGCATAGGGAACATCCCGTTCTCGTGTAAATACTGGTTTAGCTCCTTCACGTAACTGTAACTTTACTTCAAATTTTGGAACACGTCCAATTCTCTCTTCAAAAACATCAGGAAATTCATTAATTATGTCATCAACTGAAAAAATAGCGTTAACTGGATATGACATGTGTGGAGTTTCCTTGCTAGCATCTATTTCCTTTAATTCAATACCAAGTCTCCTAATCCACAATCTTCCAAGTAATGCCGAGTAGCCCTTAGGGACAATATATATATCATCTTGGATTTCCTTGTCTTTATATACAGCTGAGACTGTAACCTTTCCCATAGGTGTGATAATATTGCCTGAATATGAACGAAAGGCAATTACAGATCGTTGTAAGGGTAAACCTAGATCCAATTCATTAAATGCATCTTCAGGAAGCAAAGTAAAACATGCACCAGAGTCTACTTCAAAACACTGTGTCTTATTGTTTAGTGATACGGTAACCATATATTTTTCAGAGTCGGGAGTAACTTCAAATAATTCTACATGTGACGGAGAGAAAGTAGGTTCTGCTTTACTCACACCGTATGAATGATCCTGGGCATCACATGGGATAACTGAAATTGACTTAGTTGAGCTGGAACTATCTGCTTTTGATTTTGAATTTCGCATTAGGCTGGTGATACACACCTTGGCGAGATGACCTTCTCTTCCACAAGAATCACATCTAATATCATACCTACTAACTCGGCATTCTGACACACGATGATTCGGCTTAGCACATCGGAAACAGAGGTTATCAATTCCTAATCTTCTGAAATCAGGTCTGATTCTTCTACTAGAGAGAGAATGTTGTCCATATCGGATACTTCGATTCGGTGAACGTGTGTTGCATGAATGGTCAGGGCTCAACGAATGGTTACTCTTGCTATAACTGGGGCTCGGTGAACGATAACGAAAACTGTGATCCCGTCGAGATTGGTGATCTGAGCCAGCAGAAACCTTATATGTATCGCTGTTGTCGAATTCAGATGCCGATGAAAAGGCTTGTCTGGTAAATTCCCTACATTCTATTCTAGATGTTTCCAATAATGTTGCCTTAGCTAGGATTTCATCAAAAGTGGTTATATTAGATTGAAGTAGCTGTTCGCGTAACCAATTGTCTCGTAAACCTCTTATGAACTGGGCTCTTAGAAATACATCCGAAATTGAAACTGTACGTTGACATTGGCATTTGACTGTGAATTCGCACTCAGCTAAATTACGTTGAAGAGTTGCGACAAAATCGGCGATAGACTGTCCCTCTTTCTGATAGACATTTAAAAAATAATGCTGAGAAATAATGGCACTTTTCTTGGGAACAAGCATTTGGCTGAACAGTTTAACCAGATCTGTAAATGACTGAGTTCTGATCGATTTGTCTGGGCCTAGAAATGCAGATAGACTATTGTAATGCACAGAACCTATAGAGACGCATAGTAGCTGTGCTTTCTTTTCATCATCTGTGATATTTTTCATTGCTACGTAATTCTCAAACCTCTCCATATAGCATGCAAATTTTTCCTTCCGAGAATCAAAATTTTCAAATGGTTGTATGCTTGAACAGTTACCTGAATGCGAGATTTCTCTTCCTGATTCTCTTTGGAATGTTGTTATAAACTGAGTAAGCAGGGTTTGCTGTTGTCGGCTGAAAGCATCTAATAGTTTAGCAAATTGTTCTGAATCCATTCTTCTGAGTGTAACCTAATTGTGTCAAAACAGCGGTAAATATTTTCGTTGGTCGATTGATAGTACTGTGCAGGATATTAGCAATACTTATTTATACTTTCACCTCGTCGCCAACTGTTATGTTCTGAACACGCTACTAAATATACTTATCCAGTACTTAACATTACTTTATTAGGAAAATGCATTTGTCACAGCATTGCGTAACTATTCACTACAAAGAATGTTCCAATGAGAAGAACAGCTGTTCTCTCCAGAGAGTATACATCTCTGTGTTGTTACGCTGTTGTTACTAGCGCACTCACTGTATTATTTTTAAATACACTATACCCTTCCTAGACTGTGCCACATTATTCAATTATATTGTCAGTCATTCGTTAAGAAAGTAATAAAAACATATGCGACCAAGCAAGTCATAAACAGAGGTGCCAACCTTTGAAGTGGATTATCAATAATCCCCCTCTGCCCCCGAGAAAAATTTTGAGTCAAGTCCAAAGCATGCTCCTTCCTACTCGATAATGACACCCCATTTGCCCTTCCTTCTAGCAATCTATTCAGAAGTATATCATATTATACAATAACATTTGCACACAATCTGTTAGTTCTATGATAAAACATTCCTTGTAGCTTGTTTCTAATGCAGCAGCTGGTTTTCAGAGTAGTTTTCCTTGAAGCATCCTTCCCCCACTGTGATGACATTTTCGTCTTCTGAACCATAAGCGATTCCAGTGCAGATGTGCTTAATGTAGGCCTTGCTTCTTTGTCAATCTTTCTGTCAACTGTCAGGTACACTTAACACAGCAAATACAACATTATTGAAAGATTTATAGTGGAGAAGAACAGCACCTGAGCTCCTTCATTCACAATGAATTTTACAACGCTTATGGGTAGCAAAAGGAAGTCATGATCGAATAAGTATCGTTGGCAACTCACATTGAAACAAGGACGATTTAGGAGAAATGTTCAATCATTTCGAGCCTTTTTCCTTCTTTTCTTTTTTTCCACAGAACATTATTTTTTCCTGATAATGTCACCTTTTCCATAATAATTTCCCCTATCACCGTAATTCCATAATTGTGAGGTGAAATCCGTAATAATTACCGACAATCCATAATAGTTGGCACCTCTGCATATACAATATAGAAAGACAGAACACATTATAGGATAAACACAATGGCAGGTTAGTGTGGAAAGAGGGAGCAATAGAAAATGGAGACCGGGCGAGTTGGCCGTGCGCGTAGAGGCACGTGGCTGTGAGCTTGCATCCGGGAGATAGTAGGTTCGAATCCCACTATCGGCAGCCCTGAAGATGGTTTTCCGTGGTTTCCCATTTTCACACCAGGCAAATGCTGGGGCTGTACCTTAATTAAGGCCACGGCCGCTTCCCACTCCTAGCCCTTTCCTGTCCCATCGTCGCTGTAAGACCTATCTGTGTCGGTGCGACGTAAAACAACTTAGAAAAATGAAATAAAATGGAGACAAGGACAAACATGAAAACACTAAAGAACAAGGATGAGCTCCATATCTTCATACACTGCCATCTTCACACAGATAGGCTCCCTTCTCATCAATTCCAGTTCTTTTACATCTATTCTTTCTCAGCACCTAATGAGTTCATTTCTGCTTCCCAGCTTCATCAGAAGATTGGGCCTCAACACACTATGAGGGGCCACCTTGACAGACCTTCAATCTAGATGTGGGAAGTCTCGGATATGAAGAAAGTCAGATAAACACAGGAACTGGGAAGAGACAAAAAGATGAATACAGATCATGAAAAACTAGGAACATAGGAAAAACACAGGAGATAAGGAACCCAATCAGTCAATGTACGATGGCTGTAAATAATGTACTGGCAACATAGTCCAGACACTCGCAGGAGATCGGGCATGAGCAAACAGGATATGGGAGCGGTCAGGTGGCGCTGTTGTTGCTGTTGAAGTGAAGAGGGCTGATTTCACCGCTCTAAAGCATGTTTTCAAAAGGTGATCAGCGTTCGTAGATTAAAATTGAAGTTGCCCGTGGCAAAAATGCATCAGAATGTGATTGAGGATTACCTGAAGCCCGTGGCAAGAATGCATTACTGTATAGGACGGTTGCACGATGGGTCAAGGTGTTTTGTGCGAGTCGGAATGAAAGTGTAGATTTGCACTGCACTCAAGATCACATTGACATTGTGAGTGGTCTTGTTTCCGCAGACCATCGATGGACTGTCCGGGCCACAAAGGTTGGCCTCAGTCATCAAATACTGTGGCACATACTAACGAAATGTCTTAACCTGAGGAAAATTCCGTCCAGTTAGGTTCCACATCAACTCACCGACGTACAGAAATGGCAGTGGTATGCACTGGCTGGCATCCACCTAGACAGATACCGGAACGAAGGAGACGCATTTCTGCAGCATACTGTTGCCACTGATGAGACGTGGGCACGAGTTTACGAGCCTGAATTAAACCATCAATCGAAATGGCGTCGCCCAGGTTCGTCACGTCCATAGAAATTTTGACAGGAACCCAGTCGGGTGAAGCTTATGCTGATCGTGGCACAGAATTACGAGGGTGTTATTCTTACACATGCTGTACATGAGGGACAACCCATCACACAAATGTCCACATTTATTGCGAGACGATCGCCCTATCGAGTTTCATGAAAACGTATGTTGTCATGTAGCAAACAATGTCATGTTCTTATTCAACGGTGGCCAGACATGAGTCCGTGTGACTTCGACCTGTTCCTGAAGTTGAAGGAACCCCTCCGAGGCCGCCAATTTCCTGACGTGGCATCTGTACTACGTGCAGTAGGGCGCTCTGTCACCGTCATCAACAGAGAACGCCTTGCCAACGGTCCCCTACGGCTTACAGACATTTTGCAAAAGCCAAAGCGGGTGACTGCAATGAAGGAATGTAATGCAACTGCACTTGTTAGTTCATTAAATATTGCGTTCTATTAATATTGACGCAACTTTATTTACATTCCTCGCAAGTAGTGAGAAGAAACAAACAGAATGACTTGCCAAATCAAGTAATATGTAGGTAAAGATAGGAACATAAGAAGGAACACAGCAGGGTAAACACAGTAACAGGTTAGCATCAGAAGAGGGAGCACTGGAAAGGGGAGACAAGAACAATGTGAAAACACAAAAGGACAGTGATAATCTCCACATCTTCATACAATGCCCACATCAAGACTGAAGATGTGTCAAGATGGTCCCTCAGTGACTGTTGATGCCTGCTTTCCTAATGAAGCTAGGTGTATTAATGGTGCCTGAAGGAGGGCCTGAGATGATGATGGTGCTTGTTGTTTAAAGGGGCCTAACATCTAGGTCATCAACCCCTAATGGTACGAAATGAGACGAAATGTGATGACAAATTAAAAGTCCAAAATCCTCCATTGACCAGAATTCAAAACGCGAGGACGAAGAATGAATGGGTGGATATGAATTTAAAACAATCAGTGGATCCGACCCACAATGTCTCGCACTCATAAAAACTGATGTAAAACAATAGTATTACTGACCAAGGAACTGCTTCTATAGCACAATACTGAATCGATGATGCTTGTCGTCTAAAGGGGTCCAAAATCCAAGTCATCCGCCACTCATAATGGTACTTATCACTAAGAAAGTAGAACCATGGTGTATGACAAGTTGTGGTACTAATCAAAAGAAGCGTAGACTCATGGTATTCCACACATTATGATACTACTCACAGGTAATGAAATTCGCACATGTAATACAGACCTATGGTGTTTCGCACATTGCGGTGCCATTTACAGGCAACGCAAACCTGTGGTGTTCATCACATAAGTGTACTAACCACAGGGACTCGCACTATCCCGTGGCGTTCCTCATATAGTGGGTACTAATCATAGGCAAGCCTGAACCATGGTGTCACTCATATAGTGGTACTAATCACAGGTACTGTAAAAGCTGGCAACGCACTCTGTTGCTACTAATCACAAACCAATTTTGTACCTAACATAGTGGTACTGTGTGCAAGTAAAAGCGACCCATGGTGTTCCCCGCGTGGTGGTACTAATTACAAATAGTCGCATGGTTCTAAATTGATCATCCCTTGATCGCCCCTTTTAGTTGCCTCTTATGAGAGGCAAGAGATACCGTGGGTGTATTCTTCATCTGCGGCCCCTACCCACAGGGGGTTGTGTGTTTGGTCTGCGAGAGGTATTTTATTTCCCTCAAGTCTGCCGGCAAGCCAGTTAGAACCCGCCTATCTGCCACCTGGCGGTATCACCTCTCCCTCTGCTACGCCAGCTTAGTAGGTTCGTGGAGGGGGGCCTGAGAGGAAATGGATCTAGAAGAACTGGAATTGATGATGTGAGAGCTCATCTATTTGAGGATGGCAGTGTAGGAATATGTAGGGATTGTCCCTTAGCATATTCATGTTTACCTTTGTCTTCCGTTTCCGTTTTTCCCTCTTCCTACACTAACGTGTCATTGTGCTTATCCTTTGATGTTCCAATCATTCTATAAATGATTGAATCGGCAATTATGTTTATTCTATTATGTTTGTTAAGAAGGGAACCATTATTTTCCCGTGTTGACTTAGTTGATATAACTTTGAAGTTTTTTCAGTCTGTCAAAGCATCAAATAGAAGATTTAGAACAATATAACATACCTGTAACCTGTAAAAGAACACATTAATAACAGAATGACATGTTTTATTCCATAAGAAACCAAACCCCATGGTGCAACAGCCCTGAAGGGCCATGGCTTACTAAGCGACCGCTGCTCAGCCCGAAGGCCTGCAGATTATGACGTGTCATGTGGTCAGCACGACGAATCCTCTCGGCTGTTGTTCTTGGCTTCCTAGACTGGGGCTGCCATCTCACAATCGGATAGCTCCTCCATTGCAATCATATAGGCTGCATGGACCTCGAACCAGCCTTCAGATCCAGGAATCGAACCCAGGGCCTCCGGGTAACAGGCAGGCATGCTACCGTTACACCATGATGCCAGCTTTTATTCCATAAGAACATCCTCATATTCTATCAAATCACTTTTAAACATGCATATATATTTGTATGTAAACTATGGTACTGTTCTTTTATAGGAATGTTACATTTCATGTTTCAACAGACTGTAAAATTTTAGAGCAGAATCATCACTTGATTTACCACATATTTTTTCCTTTTTTGTTACTGATACATTAAAAGATTTAGCAGATTTTGTTGAAAACTTAAAATCATGAAGTCAGAGTATTAGGTGAAATGCCCAAGTGACAGTAACATCCAAGTCAATGATGATATAGATGTTGATTCCCATAGGGAACCTGAAATATTTGTCCCGAATGAGTAAATTTATAATACGAATATAGTAAGTCCGTTATTTGCAGATGTGCTATTTACCAACTGATGAGCCCAACTTAGCACACTGGGGCTACAGGAATGAGTAGCTGGAAAATTTATTTATTTATTTTTTTGCTACGGGCTTTACGTCGCACTGAAACAGATAGGTCTTATGGCAACGAGGAAAATTTATAATGTCCTATAACAGACCAACTACACTGGTATCTAACTCAATGCCGAGTATCTACTGATAACAAGAGTCTTTCAGGTATCCGGGGTATTGTCTGCATGATGGTACTGATGTCAGTGAGGAAGCGACAACAAGGGTGAGTGCTGGATGGATGCGTCAGAGGGAAGTTACTGGTGTGCTCTGTGACAAGTGGATGGCAAAGCACCTAAAATATAAAATAAACCACGCAGTAGATCGTCCAGAAGTCCTGCGGATGGAACTGAGTGTTGACCAGTAACCAAGAAAGTAGAGTACCAATCACACGTCGTGGAGATACGAATGCCGCAGTGATCAATGAGCATCTTACGCCGCGATCACATTGAATACTGTCACCAGAGGGAAAATTGCCGTCATCCCAATTAATGAGAACATGCAAGAGAAATGTCTCTGCATGCTGTACTGAACACCATAGTTAATGGAGCTTATTATCCTCTGAGAGGCAGACCCAAACAGCGATGGCAAGACACTGTTAACACTGACATGAAGAAGATGAAGATATGAACATAAACTTAATTTTCAACACTCTGTTCACCCTCTTCTAGATTTTCAGGTTGATTGTTTCACCATCATCATCATCTTTTTAGCGTTTGTCCCGCAATGGAGCAGGGTCCGCTGTGTTGCAAGCCAATCTCCACTTGCTTCTATTAAGTGCATCGTTTGGAACAAGATTAACATAGCACATGTCTTCTTGAAGGCGATCAAGCCAGCGTTTCTTGGGCCGATCACATAGCTTATTTCCAGATGGCGTGATGCAAAGTGCCGTCTGTACACCAGATGAACCTTCCCTATGCATTACGTGGCCATAGCACTGAAGTCAGGTCTCGCGCATCTTGTCTAGAATCGGCACAACTCCCATGATTTTCTGGATTTCTAGGTTTGTGACATGATCTAGCTGGGTCAGTTGAAGTGACCAGCAAAACATAAGCATCCCTATGACATGAAGTGCTTGACTGTTACTGGCCAGCATTCAGAGCCATACAGAGCGACTGGGCGAGCAACAGTCCTGTAAACCTTGGACTTCAGGTTGGTATCCGACGATCACAGAGAACACCAGTAGTTTGCCACAACTTCATCCAGGCTGCATTTACTCGTGCACGGGCATCTGAAATAGTGTCACACTCAGTGTTGACCAAAGAACCAAGATGCTTTAGTGAGATCTTGGCAGGTTGATTGTTTATGGCACTTGATTTTATCAGCTTTAGGAATGTACATACAGAGCTGAGAAAGCAATAGAGAACAATGAGACTTGTCAGAAAAATCATCATCTCATTGAAAAGCATATCCATTCCACACTTCACTTTGCCAAAATCACTACTGTTTAATATCTCAGCTGAGAGACAATGATAATTACTGAATTTTTTGAACACTAAGAGGGTGAAATTCCCTGTGAATAATATGAGAAAATCATCAGCTGGTGAGTTCAAAAGTTTCCAACAATTCTGATATTTTGTGAAGATCTGGAGACACATGTTGAAAATAAGAAATGATATGTGAAAATTTAGATGTGAAAATAATTTCAGATTAAAGAAAGGGGAAATATGGTACGGACCCCAGTAGAGTGGCTGGTTATTCTCTGTGCCGTGCCTTGGTGAGTGGATGATCTAATAGCCATCTGACCCATTTAGCTCGCCCAGGGATGTCATACTCTCAGCTAAGTTTCTGTACAGCGTACAGTATGATTGCTTCTTATACAGCAATAATAATGATGGTGTGTGGCCTCTGGAGAGGCCTTGTGCAGGTCTTTACACTTGATGCCTGATAGGCGACCTGCGCGTCTGTGAGAATGGGGCCATAATCTATGTTTAATTATAATGCTGAAGACAGCATACACACCCAGCCATCGGAATTAACCAACAAAAGTTAAAATCCTTGACCTGGCCAGAAATCAAACCCAGAACCCTTTGGACCAAAGGCCAACTCGCTAACTATTCAGCCATGGAGCTGGATAAACTTTGTCCTCGTCCTGAGGTGGTGCAGTTCTTTTCTGGCACACCACGGCCCTGTTTCATAAAACTAACTAACATTACCTAATAATATTAGAACTCATAAAAATAATTATTAGTTAACGAAATTCTGTTTCATAAAGATTTACACATGACTAATAAAATATCTTCACTAATAATATTAGTTCATTAGTCAGCTGATACAAATGAAGGTTAGAATTGTTCTGTTGCACATGTTTGGGTTTGTTCCTAACGGTAGGCTAATGCTTGACTACAGCTGACTATTAATCCACATGTTCGAGAGGTTCACTTGATATTTTCGTTGTTGTGACTTTGATACATATGAAAATGGATAAAAGAAGTGAAAATAATGTGAGAGAAGAAAGTTTCTTTGCAGAAAATGACTGAGTTGAAGTGGCAACTATTCGCAGCCTTTTGCACACTATAACCCTCCTTTTTCCTTTTACATTTTTTTATTTCATGTGCTCTTAAAAATCTCTGTTGCGGTAGACTAGCAAAATCTTTGTTTACTACTCCCTGTTGGTGGGAGGCGGTAGAATAACAGCCACGGTATCCCCAGCCTGTCGTAAGAGGCGACTAAAAGGAGTCCCAGGACTCTCAACTTGGGAGCGTGTGTTGGCGAACACGGGGCACTGAGATGAGTCCTGCCATTGCTTCAACTTACTTGTGCCAGGCTCATTTTCATCTACCTTTCCGACCTCCCTTGTTCAACTCTTGTACTTTTCTGACCCTAACCATATTAGGTTGCGAGGCCGAGAAAGTCTTTCATTTTCACGCCCTTCTCTTTCTTTGGCCGATACCTTCATTTTTCAAAATGTCGGATACTATCCAGTTTTCTATCTGATTAGTGTTATTATAGATGATGGTTGCCTAGTTGTAGCCTACTTCCTCTTAAAACAATAATCATCACCATCATCATCCTTGTTTACTGGTGACATGAGCCAATATTTTAAAGGATACCTGAAGTGTCCGATCAGAACCGCACTAGAGAAACACAATGATACTGTGTATCACTAAACTGGTGGAGCGCAATGTGAAGCTGCTATTTTAAGGTTATGCTTCATTCCTTGCAGTGGAACGTTCTGTTACCAATCCTATCAAGCAAATATTCTAAAGTTCTGTAATCTAACCTAGCGATTAGGGGCTTGCTTTGCCTCCTACTACTGGCTGGAGATGTTCACTTAAACCCCGGTCCCACCACTTGTGAAATGAAAACAGACATAAATATCTATTGTCAGAATGTGCAAAGCCTAAACAATAAGCTGTCTGATTGTGAACTATCCCTGCCAGACTTAAGAGAAGTTGACGTGATCGGACTTACTGAAACATGGCTCTCGTGGGCTAGTGACAGTGAACTACCACTCAGTGCTAATTACAGCATATTCCGTCGTGATCGCGCTACTCTAGGTGGTGGAGTGATGTTAGCAGTGAACAGTGCGTTACCGTGTAAACGAAGGGCAGATCTCGAACGGAACTGTGAGTTAGTGTGGGTGGAGCTACTCTTTCCTCGACGCCCTGTACTTGTGGGATGTTACTACAGACCACCAAACAGCCCATTCTGTGACCTTGAACAGTGCCTGGACTCAGTCATTGCAGCTCTCCCTCATGGTGAAGTAATTTTAATGGGCGACTTTAACCTGTCTATAAAGTGGTCTTCTCCAACTACCGGACTGTCAGCTAACAACTGTGACACATACTTTATAGACAGTTTTATTAATGGCCTCGGACTGAAACAGTTTAATATGTACCCAACCCGTGGACCCAACACCCTGGACTTCATACTCTCCTCATTAGAACTTAAAACAATAACCCCAGGCAGAAACCTTTTCCTGTGCGACCACCAGTCTCTCGATGCTACATTCCTTCTTCCCCACCCCTCTTCAAAGCCTCACAGCAGGACATCCTACCGCCCTACCTACATCTGGCGACGTGCCGACTGGCCTGCAATGTGTCGTGCCCTGGAATGCCTTCCCTGGAGTCTGCTCGAAATAGCTGACATCGAATCGGCTCTTGACCTGCTGTACGACTGGCTGCAAGCTGCAATTAAAGACTTCGTACCTGCACAACGGGCTACTACCAGCAAACATCAACACTGGATATCACATGAGACCAGACTGATACTGTTTAATAAAAAGAGAGCTTGGCGCCTGTGGAAAGACTTCCCTAACCCACACACTCACAATACTTTCGTTAAAATCCGCCGCCACGCGAGGTTTATGGTCAGAAGAGACTACAAAACACACGTAGACACTGTCACTGAAAACGTCCGCAGCAATCCCAAGCGCTACTGGAGTCTCATCAACACACGAAGAAGGACGGAGCGGATTCCTGTCAGCGTGAACCACAACGATGCAACAGCAGACGGCGCCGATCGCAATGAACTGTTCAACAGGTATTTCTTTTCCAACTTCTCCCCTCCCTTACAAAACCAACCGCTCCCACCCATTGGTACAGCCTCAAACAGAACCCTATCAAGCATAACTACCACACCAAGTGAAGTTCATGACCTTCTCCAAACTCTTCGTACCAACAAGCTACCGGTGCCGACACTATAGGTCCTCTTTTCCTAAAAAATACTGCCAGTACTCTTTGTGTCCCTCTATCTAAATTATTTAACAGATGTTTTGCCGCGGGCTATTTTCCTAATATCTGGAAACAGGCAAATATTGTTCCACTTCTCAAATCAGGCAACAAATTTAATGTTTCATCTTACCGACCAATTTCTATTCTCCCCACACTATCCTTTATCTTTGAAAAAATTATACACCAGCGTCTCCTCGCATTCACGTTGCCGTATATCTCAACCAAGCAGCATGGTTTTCTACCAGGTGGCTCTTGTCTAACAAACCTAGCCACTCTGCATAGCTTTGCATCACACGCCATTGCAGCTAAATCGCAGCTGGATATCTGCTACGTAGACATTTCGAAAGCTTTCGATTCTGTAGACCATACTCTGTTGCTCCATAAACTCTCCGAACGATTTAATATACATGGCAGTCTTCTGACCCTTCTTTCTGGCTTCCTACATAACCGTTGGCAGAGAGTGGTAATATCAGGCACTTCATCCTCATGGTTACCAGTCACGTCCGGTGTCCCACAAGGCAGTACTCTTGGCCCCTTGCTGTTTTCTTTGTTTATGGACGATCTGCCGTCCGAACTCAACGAAACAGCCAATACCCTACTCTTTGCTGACGACTGCAAGATATTTAGGGAGATCAGGTATCCAGGAGATGCAGCTCTGCTACAGTCCTCACTTAATGCCCTCTCGAACTGGTGCCGTACTTGGAAACTTATCCCCAATCCACAAAAATGCAGCCACATGACCATAACATTACGTAAATCTCCTCTACCGACATCATATTACCTACTCGACAAGCCCATCACCGTAGTTACGCAACAGCGTGACCTAGGTGTAATATTTGATACAAAATTACAATTTAAGACCCACATAGAAACATATACAACCAAGGCCATGAAATTACTAGGCATTCTCTATCGCTTCACAGAAATTTCTGACCCCATTGCTCTTCGTCACTTCTTCCTCACGATCATTCAACCTCTCTTAAACTACTGCTCTCCTATTTGGACAACAGCCTCCCCCTCCAATACTAAGCAGTTAGACAGAGCAGTGTCCTTCTTTGCTGCAATTGTAAGGAACAGAAACCCCAAGCTCAGAAATCTGTCTACGCAGCAGGTATTAATGGCAATTAATATGTCACCGCTGCACATCAGGCGACAGGTAGCTGACCTGAGTTTCCTCCACGGGATCTTAAATGGGCATTACCGCTCGGAACATCTTGTCTCACTCTTCTCTCTCCGCGTTCCTTCCCGCTCCACCCGAACCAAAGACCTTCTCCACATTTCCCACACTCAGCACTCAATACTTCAACGATCTTTCCTAATCCGCCTCCCGACACTCTTTAACAATATTAACAGGAGACAAGAACTCGATATAGCATCAAACAAAAGTGTATTCGAGAGGTGTGTAAATAGCCTCTTAAAGATAAGTTGATGTGAAGGGATTATACCGCCATCTTGACCCACGACGACTTGGCTATGAATATGGACATTCTTATGGTTTTCGATTTGGACAGTTGTTATTAGTAGGCTGTGTACCTGATCTTGTTATATTTTGTTATGTTTGTTATATTTTATTATGAAAGTTTACGTTGGTTAAATAGTCTGTTGGCAGTGCAAGTGAAATTTGCTCAGTGTAGCTGTATCTTGTGCTTTGTGAATAAATAAATAAATAAATAAATAAATAAATCTCCCATTGTATTCATATGTTTGTTACATGCCAGTATAGGCTGTTTTTAACGTAACATTTGTTGAACAGTGAATACCTACACTCGTTTCTTATCGCTATATGAATCAGAGTCAACCATTTCAGTGATCTTCACGATTCTATGCCAAAATATTAAAATACCACTCACTTTGGTTTCACTAATAATATGAATTATGAGCCAAATACACTCATGGAAATAACCCTAATAATATGTGTTACAAGTGAACTATGTAGCATGAGTGGAATGTAATTTTTTAAGACTTTATTGGCGAAGTACTATATAATGTTTTATCATGACCTAACCTGTACTGTTATTTGTAGAGCATAAGATAATTTAATGACCTAACCTGTACTGTATAATGTTGTAACATAGACATTTGTAAATAGTAGAATTCTGTCTATAGTTCCTGGAAAGATCCAGAAAGTTACATAACTTTTGTACAGGGTGTGTTACTTTGTTGGTATGTGTTCTAGAAAGTGTGTTCTGTCTATTCTGGAAAAATATGACTTTCGCGATCATGCGTATTCTAGAATGTTAGTCAAAGTTCGCGATCGAAAGTAAGGTTGCGATTGGTGAGTCTAGGTGGTGATAGGGAACTCGTGCACGCTGATTGGCTGCCTCCAAGGCCAGTAATTCCTATATATAGTGAGCGAGGCAGTGTTCGAGAGAATTCTGTATCCTGAATTCTGTATGTCTCAGTTTATCTGTCTGCGAGCAGCCTATCTGGTTGACGTCCCGCGGCTTCCGGGATGGCACTCCCTCGGGTAAGCTCTCTTGAATTCCGTTCCTGCTAAAATTTCCGTAATGTTCCGATTTGCTTTTCATACAGGAGTCAGCCCTAACCTCGCCTAGTTTCACCAAATTAGTTACTTATGATGCCTTAGTTTTTGAGCTGGACTTACCTGTTCGTTTCCGAGGCATTCCCATTCCTTGTTTCACTAAAATATGTATATTGTAGTTTAATATTATTTCCCTTGGGGTTTGCCTCTGGTAGTTCTGTACCACTTGAGGTACGCTAGATTTTGGATAACCTGTAAATTGCATTGTACTACTGCATTGATAACTGGATGTACAGTTGATTTGAAATTTGAATTTAATAATAATAATAATGTTATTTGTTTTACGTCCCACTAACTACTTTTTAAGGTCTTCGGAGACGCCGAGGTGCCGGAATTTAGTCCCGCAGGAGTTCTTTTACGTGCCAGTAAATCTACCGACACGGGGCTGTCGTATTTGAGCACCTTCAAATACCACCGGACTGAGCCAGGATCGAACCTGCCAAGTTGGGGTTAGAAGGCCAGCGCCTTAACCGTCTGAGCCACTCAGCCCGGCAAATTTGAATTTACACTGCTACGAATAACCTATGTATATCACTGAACTTATAGCTCATAACTTGGAATGTATTTGTAAAATTATCTTGTAAATAATATTTTTAAAAACTAAGGATCACGGTGATTCATTTCGGAATCCGCTATCTAAGCCATGTCCATGCCTTTGGTAGGTTCCCAGCCTTTTCATCTTCCCGGTTTGTTGTTCACTAGTTGGCCCTACTTATTTCGTACATGTTTTGTTGGAGATTCGAGTAATGCCAGCTACTGTTTTTCCGAGTGTGTAGTGTTTTATTGTATTGTATAGTTTGCTATTTACTTCCCCTTTAAACTCTGTTTGTGCCTTGTTTGGTGTTACCACTGTAGTAGAGGTAACAATATGAGTAACTTTTATGAGTCATATTGTCTATGAAACAATTTACTAATATTATTAGGAATATCTACTAATAATTTTGACTCATAAACTAATTGCTAATATTATTAGCTAATAACTCTATGAAACATAATACTAATATAATTAGTTAATAATATTGGTTTCTTACTAATAATATTAGTGAAAGATGTTTCATGAAACAGGGCCCAGGTGAGCAGTAATGTATGTACAATTTTAACCCCTTGCCAGCCTGCCTGGTGGCCTTGACTGTTAAGGCATGAAGTCTATCAGGTCTGAGACCGTGGTTAGCTCGTTCAAGTTCCATCAGTTGAAAAAAGGGCGGTGGGGTAGGAGAGTTGATGGGACACAATTTCTAATCACTAAATTGCATGTCAAAAGCTTGGATTCAATTCCAAAACTCTCCACAGTATTTATATGGAGTATGGGCATATAACACTGTCCAAGATGATTCCTCAATCGGATGGGGATGTAAAGCTTTGAGCAGACCCCCTGATGTTATTCAACAGGAGTAGACTACGTGCCGACACTGGGTTTCAACCTTCTCCCTACCTCATCATCCCACATCCAGATGCGAAGGTCGCCCATGGGCGTCAAATAGAAAGATCTGCACCAAGCGAGCCGTACATGTCCTCGGACACTCCTGGCACTAAAAGAAAAACCCATACGATGAGTAAGTACGCCATTCTTAAATCTCTGGCAGTGCCTCTGAGGACGGCAGCTAATAGTGCTAACCATTACGTTACGGAGGCAGACTACAGGAGTAATTGATCGGTTTAGTGCATTTCATGGCTTCTGAATCAAGTGCTGAACAACATATTTTTATGTGCTGTAGATTTTAAAATGTAATTCACACCAAAAAATTTGAAGATCCATGAGACTGAATTCCAGAGAGTGAACTTCTTTTTTTTTGCTAGTTGCTTTACGTCACACCGACATAGATAGGTCTTAAGATGATGATGGGATTGGAAAGGCCTAGGAGTGGGAAGGAAGCGGCCATGGCCTTAATTAATGTACAACCTGGTGTGAAAATGGCAAACAACGGAAAACCATTTTCAGGGCTGCCGAGAGTGGGGTTCGAGCCCACTATCTCGCAGATGCACCCCTAACCGCACAGACATGTCATCACATGCTATTATGCTTGTGTGCAAACTGAGGGAGAGTAGTTTCAACACTTATTGTAATGGGGTAAGTTTTATTAATTTTTCTATAAGTTTTTTGGTCTGATTATCCATTCATCAAAGCTGATGGTTTTCTACGGGGGTATGAGAACAATGTGACAGAGACCGCACTCTTGTTTCCCAACACACAACATGCAGGAAAGATGGTGAAACCTTGCGAGACTTCTGTAGTTTTGTCATGATATGGACTTCTTAAAAGCAAAGAGATACTGTTGGAATTGACAAAAAACAGCAAACCGGGGCCAAAAATACTTTAGGACAGTAAGAAATAATCCAGTCTCGGAGACAAGATATTTCAGAGTAGTATGGACGAGGGAAATTTGCACCAACAACTTCAAATAATGCCGAAGGAGACTGACGGAATGTTGAGAGTGGTTCAAGGTGCAAATACATAAATTATAAAAAGATAACATATGGAGTTAATCTGAGTACATGGTAGTATCCAGAAATGTACAAACTGGTGCTGCCATCTGAACAGTGGAAGGATAGTAAATTAGAATAAAAGAAAAGCTATCTCTGTACAGGCAACAACAGCCCCAGGAGGAGTATTTCCTTGATATTTTGAAGCAAGACATGTTACATACTGATTATATGGCATTGTATGAGTGGGTACTTTGAAAATACAATACATCATATGATCCCATTAAATTGCCAGTGCTCAATGCAAGTCTCAATGTTCCAAATCATTAAAAGTAGACGTCGGAGACCTTCTAAGGCATGTGACAACTGCTAGAGGACAGCAACGTCTAATTTAAATTCAGCACTGAGAATGGTGATTTCAGCCTGTTTTATCAATGAGGTATTCAGTCTTGAGAATGCTTTGCTATCATGATAAGTTCTTTCTGTTTCACTTGGTCTTGATCAGCACATTTTGCCTCTTCATAGCTTTGCAATCCAGTATTCTCAAGGATTTTTAGTTCTAGAAAGCATAAATATTTACATTTCTTAAAGTTGCTGTATGGAGATTCAAAAGAAGTAAAGTTACTTCCATTACCTTCTTCTGACTTGGTAGAATAGATAGTTTCATGCTGTCAAGAAGAAGAATAATAATAAGAAAAGAGTTGAAGGAAAACTAAAAATACGATATTATGAATGCATTGATTTCAGTTCAGTTCGAGTTTAAAGTATTTTGGTCTGATTTAATATGAACTTTCAGAAACAATAGTAGGTGAATTTCATCCCATTATGGTACAGTAGTTAAAGACAGAAGTAGCACTTTACATGCAAGAAATGCTGAACTATTTAAAATGCTTTCATTTCAAGAGTCAAATAGTGAATTTTCTCAGATATTTTTGTATTTTTGAGCATAACGTGGCATTTTGAAGAAATATAGATCATAATTTGGTAAAAATAAATGTTAATTTTGATCAAAATAAATTTTCTACTCTATACTCTTAAGGCACTTTTGCAGAAATATTTACTCTCCAGTTTACAAAAAAGATTTAAAGGCAGACTGAATGGATGTCTTACCAGTCTCGGCTGTTATCCTCATAGAATATGCCATCACAAAGTCTTCAAAATCCTTGTGCGACTGTAACTTCTCAAGAGCCCACAGTCCTTTGGTTGCCTCCGGATCGACCAACTCCTCGAGGCTTACCTCTCCCAGCTGGCGGAATACCATGGTGAAATCTGTTTCGGTCAGTTCCATCAGTCGCAGCAGTTTGTCGACCAGCTGCATGTCGCCTGGCATGTCCTTAGTCAAACCAAGCTTGCGGCGGAAACCCTGGCTGGACACAACAGGATACAGTACTCCTCAATTATTTTTATAAGCATCAGATATAATTGGTTTCTATAGGGATTAAGGGTATATTATTAAAATCAATCAAAGGCATTTATGTTGACGATT
Organism: Anabrus simplex; assembly: GCF_040414725.1. Classification (NCBI taxonomy): domain Eukaryota; kingdom Metazoa; phylum Arthropoda; class Insecta; order Orthoptera; family Tettigoniidae; genus Anabrus; species Anabrus simplex. The sequence continues at coordinate 163,420,365 of NC_090279.1, read as the reverse complement.
GGGTTGCAGTGAGAATTGATGGTAGAATGAGTTCTTGGTTCAAGGTACTTACAGGGGTTAGACAAGGCTGTAATCTTTCACCTTTGTTGTTCGTATTTTAGATGGACCATCTGCTGAAAGGTATAAGTGGCAAGTTAGGTGGAAATGTAGTAAGCAGTCTAGCCTATGCTGACAACTTATACTCCGCAAGGCTTTACTTCTAATTTGACATTTTGACCGATTTTGGCTCTGTCTGGTGGTTACACGCTGAAACATAGACATCCAACCAATCCCAAGCTGCCACTCATATCGACTTATATCGGCAGAGGGCTCTCTCGAAGCCTAGTTGCCGATTCTAAATTTACATTCACCACGTGGTTAACATATCTCACTCAGTGTGTATGGTATATGGTACGGTTCGCCATTTTTTGCATTTTTCTTCAGTAATTTGTCTCTTTCATATTAGTCTTTATCTTTCTAGTATAGTACAGTATAGTATAATTTACAGTTTAGCATAGCATACGTTAGTACAATGCAGGTTTAAAAGTTCAGTTGATAAGAATATAGCTGTAGTTTTATTTACGTCCGTGTATTGGTTAGCATACTTTGTGCGTATTTAGCATGTCTCGGTGTAATTCGGAAAAGACAAGTAGCAAGAAAGTGACTGAGATCAGTGGAGACCATAACCTCCTTCCTGTGCCAGCCATTAGTGGTGAGTGATGTGGTATTTCCTCATTCTTTTTTATTTTTAATATATTATCTTTTTACTGTCGGATGTTGCTAGAAAGTGTTGTTTTGTGAATTTGTTTTCAATCCAGATTCATTAGCTTTTCTGAGTACGGTATTATATTTTACGAGGGCTGTTTACTGCGGTCGTACTGCATCAGCTGTTCTTGCTGCCGTAGCGCCCTGGCAACAGAGGTAAGGCAATGCTCGTTTGTTGTGCGAAACGTCAATTTAGAAGTAAAGCCGTGCGGAGTATAGTCTTAATAGCAGATTGTGCCGAAAGCCTGCACTCTAATATCTTGGAACTTGAAAATAGGTGCAATGAGTATGGTATGAAAATTAGTCTGTCGACGACTAAATTGATATCAATAGGTAAAAAATCCAAAAGAACTGAATGTCAGATTGGTGATAAAAAGATGGAACAGGTAGATAATTTCAAGTATTTAGGATGTGTGTTCTCCCAGGATGGTAATATAGTAAGTGAGATTGAATCAAGGTGCAGTAAAGCTAATGCAGCAAGCTCACAGTTGCGATCAACAATATTCTGTAAGAAGGAAGCCAGCTACCGGATGAAACTATCTTGGCATCGGTCTGTTTTTAGACCAACTTTGCTTTACAGGGGCAAAAGCTGGGTGGACTCAGGATATCTTATTCATAAGTTAGAAGTAACAGACATGAAAGTAGCGAGTGGTAAAACTAGGTGGGAACAATGGCAGGAGGGTACTCCGAATGAGGAGATAAAGGCTAAGTTAGGAATGAACTTGATGGATGAAGCTGTACGCATAAACTGGCTTCGGAGCTGGGGTCATGTGAGGCAAATGGAGGAGGATAGGTTACCTAGGAGAATAATGGACTGTGTTGTGGAGGATAAGAGAAGTAGAGGGAGACCAAGATGATGATGGTCAGACTCAGTTTCTAATGATTTAAAGATAAGAGGTATAGAACTAAATGAGGCCACGGCACTAGTTGCAAATAGAGGATTGTGGCGACTTAAATTCGCAGAGGCTTGCAGACTGAACACTGAAAGGCATAACAGTCTATAATGATGATGTATGTATGTATGTAATGTTTTATATACACATAAACATGGATAAATAGAACTAACAAAATGAAAAAAGCACAATTTCTAACCTGCTAAACATATAAGAAGAAATGCCTCTCAATAGACACTTAAGATCCAACACTGTAAAACCCTAACTCTCCTGGAAGCCACTTATGCTTAACTGTTCCAAATTAAAAACGAAAGAAGTGATCAGCTCCTCAAAACTGAAAAAAGAATCATCAGAACTTGCATAAATAAAAATTATCAGGTCAAAGGAGTCTGAAGAATCCCTCTCAATGAAGCTGTCTATCGAGAGATTGACCAAGTCACCAGCACAATGAAGAAGAAAAGAATCTCTTTTTTCTTTCACATCTTGCGACTGCCAGGAAAAGGGATTTTACAACAACTAGTGATGAGAAATCATGGAAAAAAGGACAGGAGGACAATGGATGCATGAAATTCAGCAAGATCTCAAAGCAGGTGGACTCGAGATAGCAGATACAGAGAACAAAAATAGAATTAACCTTTCTTAGGACTCGCAAATTTCAGCAGAAATGACACACAGAAGGGCTATGGAGATTTCAGATAAACTGAGAAAAGTACGATCGGAATGAATAAGAAAGTACATGGCACATCGCAAGTACCAAACAATACAACCTTCCAAGAAAAGTGAATATGGAATGACTCAAGTGATCCAATATGGCCAATAATAATATTATATAAATTTGAGGGATGATACTGTTAATGGGTTCTATGACAAAAACGAGCAGCAAAGGGCATTCAATGCGCTACAGTCTGAGGAGTGGAAAAAAAATTACATACCAATGGGGATAAAACTGAGCAGATGATCTTCCAGGAGGACAAACATGTCTTATTTGAAGAAAGAATCCTAACAGAAAAAGAATTATTAAAAATAGTACTTCAAATACCTGGGCATGACAATATAACAGTAAAATCCTTCAGACTGCACACAAAAGCAAGAGCAGCTATTAAGGCCATATTCGACAATAAAGTGCCATCCAGACTTTCTCTTCCAGCAGCCATGTCAATTTTCAATGTCAAAATAATTCCTATCATCACTTATGGGATTGTGATATCATGGGAGAAATTAGACCTCGGCACCTTAGAAGCTGTAAAACAAGCTTCTTAGCATACGTGTTCCAGATTTGTTTACGAAGGAGACATTCCCAACAGAAGATTTACAAATTAATTTTGATGTACCCTCTACAATCTTTAGGGTGAGCCTACTAGAAGAAACAAAGGAAGGACATCTGGCTGGATTTCCATTCAATGGATACTTAAAAAAACTGAACTTAGACATCTCAAAGGGCTGAGAACCGATGGATGTCCTTGTATCCTCTTTCTGCTGCTCCCTTTTCCGATGCTCACCTGCTATTGTGTTTATCCTATTATGTTCCTTTTCACGTCCCTATTTTTCTATTGTCATTTTCAGTGTTACGGATGTCTGAATGATGTTAATGAGGTAGGATTAAGAATTAACTATTGTATACTATTGTATATTTTGATATTTTGATGTTTGGCACTGCTGAAGAAGAGCGCATTTGGAGCACTCAAAACATGCACAGATGGTAGTAAAATAAACTGTTAAGTATTGACAGGGTGGAATAAAATGTTACATATTGAATGTAAGATTAAGTTGAAGTCAATACGGACGTAAGTAGTTGACCATTATGTTTAAAATAATTAATTTTGATGCACATAGTCAAGCCAAGTTTATGTAAAGTTTATACAGGATGGTCGGAAACAACGTGAACCGGGTATACAACTGTCAGAGGGCTCATCATACTGATAAATAATTTTAAAGAAAATTGGACTTCGAATTACATGATTTCAAATTAACCGCCAATTCAGAAATGCCAACCCTTGCCGCGTCACAGAGTATTCTAAGACCCATTAATGCATGTAATCACCTTGATTCACAGTTTAAACTTTTCAAATGCCAGGGAAAAGCTATTTCCAAAATGTATCCAACAAGGTGCGTGTACATTATTCAAATAATGGATAAATCACTGAAAAACCACACGATTCAAAGACGAGGAAAACTTATGCTGGCTCCCTTGCGAAAATGCTTTATATTTTGAATTACTGTACTGTTTGCATATTTTTAGTGCTTTATATTTGCACAGAAAGTGCCCGACGCCCTTAAAACATCGTGGCTTATCAAACTTTCCTATGACGAGGGGAGGAAGCCTCTTGCTTCTGTGTGCTTTGCAACACAGTACAATGACCCTCCCACCCTTGTAAGATTTCCAGGCTGGCACATTGCAATTTCGTCTGCATTTACAAAATTGTTCAGCGCGTATACTAATTGATTATATGAGCCACGCTTTTTCGCCAACTGTCGGCATCGCCAGTGTTAGCAGATTCTGCTTCTCCGCACACTGCCTGCTACGTGATATTGTGGCATTTCTTAAAACGCGCAATACAAAAGAATTAAGATTTTACTTGACCTTAGGAAATATTGAAGCACACCGTAGACACACCGAAGTGAGTGAAAGTACGGAAAGCTATCCCAGCACTTTCCCGAAGACGCGTTTTGTCATGGCACAGATAAATTTTGAATTTAAATTACTCTGAGAAATACTGTTTCTTTAAATGTAAAGGCAGTTTTGAATTAAAAGTCTGAATTTCCACTGTTCTTCGAATGACGAATTATCCGTATTTTGAATTAAACAATTTAAATAACATGCAAAACTGAACCTCATGTTTCCGGGAACGAGAGCATCTTCGAATTAGGAGAGATTTTGCATTATCGAGGTCCTACTGTAATTCAATATCTCGCACCATTGATATTTTATCACCTGTTGAAGTTAGCCAATCAGATTGCTGTCCAGGCAAATTCAAATGTGCTTTGCACGGCAGTGTTGCTAAATCTGCACAGGACTTAAGAACGGATCAAGAACCATGCCAGGAAATCAGCATCAAACAAAAACACATCGTTGGTTACAGCCAGTGTCACTGTATTGTATTTGCTTTGGCACGATCCTATCAGCATGGTGGTCTGTATTCAAACCTCTCCCCTAGCAGAGTATTATTCTTCGACTGGTGCTCTCATGTTTAAGAACTAGTATTAGGTTTAATGGTCCACCCAATCAATAAACTCCACTTTACAGGTGAGAACACATTCATGTTAAAATATGTTATACATTCTTGTTTCGTCCCCTACTAATAGCACTGCTCCTCCTCCTACCGCCCCCAGCCAAGTTCCGCCAGGCGAGAAGGAACACAATTATAACGCGCACAGTAGCGTGGCGAGAAGCAGGTCAGAACTAGGCTCGGATGAGAACCGGCTGTAGAGAGGTACACCAACTTTGAGGGTAAGTTTCTGTGTTACGTAATCACAACAAAAACTCATTTTCTTCAATTTCTGACAGTTCAAACCCACTAATATGTATACAGTAAAACCTCGTTAATTCGAAGTCGTTGGGACTCAAAAATCGGACTTCGAATTAACCGCCAATTCGCAATTCAGAAGTACCAAACCTCGCCGTGTTACAAAATATTCTAAGGCCCGTTACTGCATGCAGTTAACCTTGATTCACAGTTTATACCTTCCCAATGCTATGAAAAAAGAACTATTTCCAAAATGTATCCAAGAAGGTTCATTTACAGTATTCAAATAATGCACTTGGATATCTCACTGGCAAACATAACCTCACGCAACGAAAGAAAGAAAGAAATAAAGAAAGAATGAATTAGCACGATTCAAAGACGAGCAGAAATCTGTGCTGGCTCCCATGTGCAAGTGCTTTATTTATTGCATTACTATACTGTATGCATTTTAGATGCCTTGTTGTTGTTGTTTGAGTCATCAGTCCATAGACTGGTTTGATGCAGCTCTCCATGCCACCCTATCCTTGCTAACCTTTTCATTTCCACGTAACTATTGCATCCTACATCTGCTCTAATCTGCTTATCATATTCATATCTTGGTCTACCCCTACCGTTCTTACCCCCTACACTTCCTTCAAAAACCAACTGAACAAGTCCTGGGTGTCTTAAGATGTGTCCTATCATTCTATCTCTTCTTCTCGTCAAATTTAGCCAAATCGATCTCCTCTCACCAATTCGATTCAGTATCTCTTCATTCGTGATTCGATCTATCCATCTCACCTTTAGCATTCTTCTGTAACACCACATTTCAAAAGCTTCTATTCTCTTTCTTTCTGAGCCAGTTATCGTCCATGTTTCACTTCCATACAATGCCACGCTCCACACGAAAGTCTTCAAAAACATCTTTCTAATTCCGATATCAATGTTTGAAGTGAGCAAATTTCTTTTCTTAAGAAAGCTCTTCCTTGCTTGTGCTAGTCTGCATTTTATGTCCTCCTTACTTCTGCCATCGTTGGTTATTTTACTACCCAAGTAACAATATTCATCTACTTCCTTTAAGACTTCATTTCCTAATCTAATATTTCCTGCATCACCTGCCTTCGTTCGACTGCACTCCATTACTTTTGTTTTGGACTTATTTATTTTCATCTTGTACTCCTTACTCAAGACTTCATCCATACCATTCTGCAACTTCGAGATCTTCTGCAGTCTCAGATAAAATAACAATATCATCGGCAAATCTCAAGGTTTTGATTTCCTCTCCTTGGACTGTGATTCCCTTTCCAAATTTCTCTTTGATTTCCTTTACTGCCTGTTCTATGTAAACATTGAAAAGGAGAGGGGACAAACTGCATCCTTGCCTCACTCCTTTCTGGATTGCTGCTCCTTTTTCAAAGCCCTCGATTCTTATCACTGCAGACTGATTTTTATACAGATTGTAGATAATTCTTCGTTCTCGGTATCTGATCCCTATCATCTTCAGAATCATAAATAGCTTGGTCCAATCAACATTATCGAATGCCTTTTCTAGATCTACGAATGCCATGTACGTGGGCTTGTCCTTCTTGATTCGATCCTCTAAGATCAGACGTAAAGTCAGGATAGCTTCACGTGTTCCTACATTTCTTTTGAAGCCAAATTGATCTTCTCCCAACTCAGCTTCAACTTGTTTTTCCATTCTTTTGTAAATAATACGTGTTAAAATTTTGCAGGCATGAGATACTAAACTAATGGTGCAGTAGTTTTCACACCTGTCAGCACCGGCTTTCTTGGGAATAGGTATAACAACATTCTGCTGAAAATTGGATGGGACTTCTCCTGTCTCATACATCTTGCAGACTAAATGAAATAACCTTGCCATGCTGGTTTCTCCTAAGGCAGTCAGTAATTCAGAGGGAATGTCATCAATTCCAGGTGCCTTGTTCCTATTTAGGTCACTCACAGCTCTGTCAAACTCTGACCTCAAAATTGGGTCTCCCTTTTCATCAGCATCAACAGCCTCTTCATGTTCCAGAACCAAATTATCTACATCTTTACCTTGATACAACTGTTGGATATGCTCCTGCCATCTTTCTGCTTTGTCTTCTTTCCCTAGAAGTGGTTTTCCATCTGAGCTCTTAATATTCATACACCTAGATTTCCTTTCTCCAAAGGTTTCCTTGATTTTCCTGTATGCAGCATCTACCTTTCCCAGGACCATACAGCCTTCGACATCCTTGCATTTCTCCTTCAGCCATTCTTCCTTAGCTGCCTTGCACTTTCTATCCACTTCATTCTTTAATTGCCTGTATTCTTTTCTGCCCTCTTCATTTCTAGCATTCTTGTATTTTCGTCGTTCATCAATCAGGTCTAGTATCTCCTGAGTTATCCACTGATTCTTAGTTGATCTTTTCTTCCTTCCTAACATTTCTTCAGCAGCCCTACTGACTTCATTTTTCATGACTCTCCACTCTTCCTCTATAGTGTTCCCTTCAGCCTTTTCATTTAGTCCTTGTGCAACATGTTCCTTGAAACAATCCCTCGCATTCTTTTCTTTCAACTTGTCTAGATCCCATCTTTTTGCATTCTTTCCTTTCTTCAATTTCTTCAACTTCAGATGGCATTTCATGACCAACAAGTTGTGGTCAGAGTCCACGTCTGCTCCTGAGAAAGTTTTGCAATCCAACACCTGGTTTCTGAATCTCTGCCTAATCATAATGAAGTCTATTTGATACCTTCCAGTGTCTCCAGGTCTCGTCCACGTATACAGCCGTCGTTTGTGGTATTTGAACCAAGTATTGGCAAGGACTAAATTATGATCAGTGCAGAATTCAACCAGACGACTTCCTCTTTCGTTCCTTCGTCCCAATCCAAATTCTCCTACTGTACTACCTTCTCTTCCTTGGCCTACCACTGCATTCCAGTCTCCCATCACAATTAGATTTTCGTCACCTTTTACATATTGTATTAAATCTTCTATCTCCTCATATATTCTTTCGATTTCTTCATCATCCGCTGAACTAGTAGGCATATAGACCTGCACTATTGTGGTGGGCATTGGTTTGGTGTCTATCTTGACGACAATAATTCTTTCACTATGCTGGTCGTAGTGGCTTACCCGTTGCCCTGTTTTCTTATTCATTATTAAACCAACTCCTGCATTTCCTCTGTTTGATTTTGTGTTGATAATTCGGTAGTCGCCTGACCAAAAATCTTCTTCTTCCTGCCAACGTACTTCACTTATGCCAACTACATCTAACTTTAGCCTATCCATCTCCCTTTTCAGATTCTCTAACCTACCACAACGATTCAAACTTCTAACATTCCACGCTCCGACTCGCAGAATGTCAGTATCCATCTTCCTGATGATCGCCCCCTCTCGTGTAGTCCCCACCCGGAGATCCGAATGGGGGACTAGTTTACCTCCGGAATATTTTACCCGGGAGGAAGCCATCATCAGTACATCATTCATACAGAGAGAGCTGCATGTCCTCGGGAGTTAGTTACGGCTGTAGTTTCCCGTTGCTTTCAGCCGTGTAGCAGTATCAACACAGCTAAGCCATGTTGAGTATTATTACAAGGCCGTATCAGTCAATCATCCAGACTGCCGCCCTTCCAACTATCGAAAGGCTGCTACCGCCCTTTCGATGAACCATTCGTTAGTCTGGTCTCTCAACAGATACCCATCCGATATGGTTGCACCTGCGGCTCGGCTATCTGCATCATTGGGACACGCAAGCCTCCCCACCGCGGCAAGGTCACATGGTTCGCAGAGGAGGAGATGCCTTGTATTTACACAGAAAGTACCCGATGCCCTTAAAATCGAACTTTCCTACGATTTCCCGCCATGGCACTTATCTCGTTCTCCAGAAATGTAAACACTTGCCGCTTCACTAAGACCCATTAATGCATGCAATCACCTCGATTCACAGTTTAAACCTTTCAAATGCCATGGAAAAAACTATTTCCGAAATATGTCCAAACAAGGTGCATTTACAATGTTCAAATAATGCACTTGGATAAATCTCTGAAAACATAACCTCGCGGAACGAAAGAAAAAAAATCACACAATTCAAAGACGAGGATAAATTATGCTGGTTCTCCTGTGCAAATGCATTATTTTTTGAATTTCTGTACTGTTTGCATTTTTAGATGCTTTGTACTGGCATGGAAAGTGCCCGACGCCTTAAAACATTGTGGATTATCGAACCTTTCTATGACGAGAGGATAAAGTTTCTCGCTTCCATGCGCATTGCAACGCACTACAATGACCCCAACCCCCTACCCTTGTACGATTCTCCGGCTGGCACTTTCTCCTTTAAAACCATAAGACTGTTTGGGCTCGCATTAAAAGAAAGCAACGCAGTTTCATTGGCAATGACAAAGTTGTTCAGTGCCTACGAATTTATTATATGAGCCATGCTTTTTTCGTCAAATGTCGGCATCGCCAGTGTTCGCAGATTCCGTTTTTCGGCACACCGCCTGTTGCGCGATATTACAGAGTTCCTTAAAAGGTTGAATACAAAATAATTCCGATTTCATTCAACTTATCATGAAGCGCAATGTAGACGCACCGAAGTGAGTGTAAGTGCGTAAAGCTACCCCTTCACGTTCCGGAATACGCGTTATATTATGACGCGGATAAATTTCTAGTTGAAATTACTCTGTAACATATTATTGTTTTGAATTAAAAGTCTGATGGGCCGACACTGTACTTCGAATTACGAATTATCCGTATTTCGAATTATCGATTTAAATAACATGCAAAACTGTATCTCATGTTTCCGGGAACGAGATCTTCTTCGAATTAGGCGGGATTTTGAATTAACCGATTTCGAATTATCGAGGTTCTACTGTATATATCTTTTTCTTTCCAGACCTTGTTTTTTGAAAACAAATTTCAATAGATTTAAAGCTTCAGTATTCTTCAGTTGATGATAAGGTCCCATACTCGCATTTCCAAGGCCAAAGTTCAAATTCTACCTTAGTCAATACACTGAAGCTATCGTATGTCAAATCTCAAGAAATATTATTTAGAATCAAATTTCAACATGTGAAGAATTTTTCTATGAAAGTGATAGTTTTATGAAGAAAAAAAAACAGTGTGTACTGTTTTTAGTGTATTTCATGACATTTCAAAAAGGACATTCGTTCATCCATTTTAAATTATTAGTCAGTAATAATTATGTATTTTAACCCCCATGCACCCATAAGCGGACTGGCACGCGCTCGAGCGGCTGGGCCAGGACTCCACAAGCGGACTGGTACGCCGGGATGCAAGGTCGCATATTGGAGACATCTGTTGGCTTTTTCCAGAAACATTTGTAATTGAAATCTATTCTTGCTGTCTCGAAGTGTCACCAGAGTGCTCTGGTATGCTTCTTTGGCAAAGAGAATTGATTAAAATATCGATCGAGAAATCTGTATTCTGTTGTTGACAAGATGGCTGGGAAGGAAGTTGCTTGCTCGCGCGAAATGCTCAGTAATAGCGAAATTCAAAGCATATTTGATGTTTTAGGCTCTGATTTTAGCAGTGTTAGTGAGGAAGAAGGTATTAGTGATCCTGTGCATGAATGAACACAAAATATATCACCAGAGATCTTTATCACATACTCGGGATCAACTAATACACCTGTATTTTTTCGGCTGGGGTGCCCTCAACTCTAAATCGCAACTCAGTCGGCCCAAGCAAGCATAAATAGGCAGACGCCTAGTTGGCTGTCGCCTCCCCATAACAACATGTATTATTCCTGCCTTCTCACAGGTCTAGACACCGATCTCTCAGAACATGTCATCCGGACCCAGCTACGAAAAGGCGGCCTCCGAGTCCACGATGTCCGCAGACTCATGGACCGTACAACTTCTCAACCTTCAACGCAAGTCTTGGCCTACCTACGAAACGACATCGATGTAGCAGTCCTGGAAGTTGATGGAGCGAAAATCAACAACAGGCTATATACAGTGGTGCCAACCCCAGAATATATTCTGCAGCAAATGGATGATAACCCCAACACTCTCCCCACTGTTATTGAAAATCAACCCACAATCCAGAAACCCCCACCACCCCCCTCCACCATATCGTCCATATCAATAACTACTACCACTACTACCATCACTACCTCGGCCATCACTCCTACCTATACCTCTATCATCACTATCACTACTACGCACCCCTCTCCCATAATGTCAATACCCATCACCCCCCTTAGCTCCCCACAACCCAGTATCCAGCAACCCCCTGTCAACCGAGTAGACGCAACCAACACAGCTCAGCCAGCCACTCAAGAAGAAGCAACCGCCACAACACCAGCACCTCAGCAGCCACCAGCGTCGAGTTGTGTCATACAGGGTATTGACCCAGCCATAACCACAAGTGACATCCTGGAAGAACTCAAAACAGCAGGCATCCTAGCCCTCAGAGCATACCGAATCTACAACAGGAACGGCCCGACATTCATGGTACGCATTCAACTCCCCTCTGAAGAAGATGCACATCACCTCATAACCACCGGCGTCCGAATCCACAGTCAGCACCACCGAGTAGAGCAATCCCGCTCCCCACCCCCAACCACGCGTACACCTTACAACAACTCCCACCGTCGCCCCCGCCCACCCCCACCCCCAACACCTCCGCCAGTCATCCACCCACCTATTCCTCAAACCAATTCCCTCATACCACCCCTCCCAATACTAGACCTTCTCCGTCTACTAGCTACATCCATCACAAACATCACAACAACCCTCCACTTCCTAACATCCCAACTTTACCTCAGCACCCCGTCCAACTCGCAACTATACCATCACTATATGTAAAACCGTACTGTAAACTCTATATGTACTTGTAAAACTAAATCCCATATGTACTGTAAACCGCATTGTAAACCTAATATGTATATAATTGTAACTCAATGTATCTCAAGAAAAACTCAATAAAAAGCACAAGAGCAGGTACTGCACCCTTAGCCAAGAGGCCAAACACCCCCACTTCACCAAATCTAAAGCTTCTTCCTTTTAACTTCAAACCACTCCAAATCCCCGAACCCCGCCAAATCTCCTGGCCAGAGAGAAGGCGTAACCTTCTAGGTGGCCCGAAGGGAAGGCGAATGAAAACTTTCCCCTAGGTCCTAGTAATATCATACGACATAGAATGCCGAATGAACTTTCTCTCCCCCTTCAAGATCCGATTGTGACTGCCGGATTTGAACCTACGACCTTGGTACCTGGATGTGAACAGTTTACCACTGATCCTCAGACTGAATCTTAACCTTTTCACTGCCGAGTTTTGATGACCAGCCGAGCCCTGTGGGCCGGGTTTTTTAAAAGGAAGAAGCACTTTGACAGATACATATTTACTGATACTATTAATGGAATGCATATCATCCCCTTAGCCCTGCAGCCCAATATGATGACGGGGATGAAGTGGGATTATATTTTACACCATATTTTAAGACCGGATGCCCTTCCCGATGCAAACCTCAGTTGAGAAGGTAATGAATATGAAATGAATGATGATGATGGTGGTGAATGAAACTGGGTACAGAAGTGGAAGGAATCGGCTGTGGCTTATGAATAGGAACTGTTCCGACATTTGTTTGGGAGTGCAAAAGGCAAACAACAAAGAAACATTATCCGGACAGCTGATGATGAGGTTCGAACCCACTCACCTGCCAAGTGCAGAGCTTGGCTCCATAGCCGTAGCATGTTAATATGCGCGGCTACTCCGCACGGTGATACTATTACTGAAATATACCATAAAATTCTTTATCCAAGAACTGATAATATCAATATCATTTACATTTGGGGAAATAATAATTTATCTCAGAAAGGGGTGACAATTCCCCATGTGACTCATCATTACTACTTTGTCTCGCACTTTCTTGTAGTTCAATGTCGCCACTTAGATATTCTACACCTTCATTATCAAAATATAGCTCTTCAGAACCACTATTTATGAGGAAACATTCAATTTCTTCGTCAACAAGAGATGACAAGACGCCACGATGGCTACACATAAGCGGGAAAGATGTTCCACTCCAACGAAGCTAAAATTACACCAGATTGCTTTAAAAACACGTGAAATGGAGTGGTATATCTGCAGTACAGAACTTCTTTGAGCATTTCCACGGAATCTCAAAGCATGACATTATATCGCGTTCATTTGTGAGATCGGTGAAGTACACACCGCACCAAATCGTATATATATAGGTTTGGCGGATGTGGCACGGCATTCAAAAACGTATATATATGGGTTTGGCAGTGATTGGGTTAATAATAATAATAATAATAATAATAATAATAATAATAATAATAATAATAATAATAATAACTATACACCGAGTGAGACATACAGCTCTAAGTTCGTATTTGGGATATAGGTTCAAATCCCATCATTCGCTTACTCGTGATTTGTTTCCCGTTAGTTCCTTATTTCCAAATCAGGCAACAGGCAAATGTTAGGCTCATGTCGTATTGGTTTCCTATTATTTCCTTATTTCAAAATTAGACAAATGTTAGGCTCATGTCATATAATTAAGACCATAACACACACTAAAGAACTTCCGAGGTGAGATAAGTTAATGAAAAATTTAAGAATTCAAAGGGATTTTTTTGTGTTATATTTCTATATTGTTCTGTTTTTTGTGTCATGAGCAATAGTGTGGAATTTTTCAATAATATAAAGTAGGTCCCGTGATAATATGCGCAGTCAATCACCCACTATACTGTTTTAACAGAAAGCTTTTTTTTTTTTTGCTAGGGGCTTCACGTCGCACCGACACAGATAGGTCTCATGGCGACGATGGGATTGGAAAGGCCTAGGAGTTGGAAGGAAGCGGCCGTGGTATTAATTAAGGTACAGCCCCAGCATTTGCCTGGTGTGAAAATGGGAAACCACGGAAAACCATCTTCAGGGCTGCCGATAGTGGGATTCGAACCTACTATCTCCCGGATGCAAGCTCACAGCCGCGCGCCTCTACGCGCACGGCCAACTTGCCCGGTAACAGAAAGCTTGCAACACCCAGGTTGCATACTAAAAAAAAAAAAGTTGGCGGATTCCTAGCAATGTCAGCAAAGGGCGGGTGGATGCATATGGGTTAATTAGGTACAAGATGCTATGGCTGAAGATGTCTTAAATTAGATGAAACATGCACCAAAGAATGTATAACACATTTTAACACTGAATGTGCTCTCATCTGTAAAGTGAAGTGTACCAACTGGCTGGACCATTAAACTTAATACTAGTTCTCAATTAAGCTGTATCAATGTGGACTAATATGATGAACTTTGTAAATTGCAAAAATGGTGCTCTCATGCCGGTCTTAAGCCACGTACAGATTTAGCAACACCTCGACGCAAAGCCCATTTGAATTCGCACGTGAAGTGATCTGACTAGCTAAATTCAGCAGCTGATAACACGACAACAATGCAAGATACCGAATTATTTTCTTCAAATTATTGACCAGTATGACCAAGCCTCTAACAATGATATACCCAGTTCACATTGTTTCTGACCACCTTGTATAACATGTTATTTAATTTTAATGAATGAATGTTAATTTCTTCTTCTTTCAGGTCTTTTGCCATTTACTTGGGATCAGCAATTTATATTTATTTATTTAATTAATGAATTAATTAGGCCCAGTTTTATGGCCGAATGCCCTTCCTGGTGCCCAGCCTATGCAGAGGGTGGAACTCCTATCACGTGTTTCTGTGGTATGTAATCAACAGTATCCTGATAAACTACTAACTAATTTTGGATAATATGGGGACAATAACCTCAGTTTGAAGTTTGCATAACCTTCCAGACTGTAATAAATTTCCAGCAGTTCTCCACGATCCACTTCCTCCAGCAGTGGTGACAGGGCTTGAACCAGTTTCTCCAAGTTCCATAGCACCACCTGCAATAATATTCACAAATTCAAAACTATAAAAACTAGCAAAAAATAAAATTAAAAATAACAACTGAGTTGAACAGTCCAAAAAGTCTACTCAAACACCTTCCTAGGTCAGATGGTACATCAGCCTCTGCAATTTTGTTGTGAAACCAGAGCTCGGCACATGCGGTAAAATTAATATAACTCAGGACCATGACCCGATAACATGTACTGTGAGGTGTCATTTGTTTCATCCATGTGAGACGTATGAGTATCTGTAATAATGAAATGAAAATCTATAGCCTGTTTCCTGTTTCATTGGCATTAAAAATATCCTTAGCATCATATCCTTCAAGAAGTTGGGTCAGGAATGGAACGAATGAAGCCCCCATCTAGTGGGAAGGGTAGGAACTGTGCTGGCTGCCAAAGCCTGTCAGACTTCTCTGGGGCAATGATTAATGACTGACAGATGAAATGAAATTATACCGGAGAGTGTCGCTGGAATGAAAGATGACAAGAAAAGTGGAGTGCACGGAGAAAAACCTGTCCTGCCTCCGCTTTGTCTAGCACAGCTCTCACATGGAGTGACCGGGATTTAAACCACAGAACCCAGCAGTGAGAGGCCGGCATGCTGCTGCATGAGCCATGGAGGCTCTAATATCTGTAATAATAGTTGTGAAAAAACATGACAAGATTGTTGAAAAATGTTTAAATAATTAAGAAATTCTTGGAAATTTGTAAAGTGTCTCAATATCTTCATTTCAAGAAATCCTAAGCTTGCTGCAAATGAAAAAAAGTAGAGAGAATGATTCAAAGAGAATACAAGACCAAAATGTTCAAGGTTGGAAGGCTGGATGTAAGAGAACTTACAATGTCACAAAACCGAGGCACCTTAGTGTCACGAGTCACAACCAAGTACATTTTAGAGCTCCAGTGTAGGCTATGGAGATGGATGTGATTGAGATGCTGGAGATGGAACATTCACAAGAGAGGAGTTCAGCAAATAAAATCTCTCTATGCCTAAACATTAAGCACTCGCTTCTTTTCAACACTCACGTGGCGTATCTATGCCCGAAAGATCTGCAGCCATGGCTTCAACACAGCCTAATCTATTTTTTTAAAGTTCAAAGTACAGTAGAATGCCTTTTTAATGACTCTCAGGGGGATGATATTTCTTCCTTAAGAAGGGGTTTCCTTTAAAGGGGTTTCAAAGAAAATAGGCTATACATCACAAGAAATAATAAGACATTTATGTTTTTAACTAATGTAATGTAAAGAAATAATAAAGGAACATAATAATACTAAAAACTCAAATTAACACAATAACAGAAAATATTTACAAAACAGGAGACGTAACAAATTCCTTAGTGGACCATTGGGAGCACAACCTGCAGCAAGGAAAAGAGAAATAGGTATTACTGACTTGCAGTTTTAAATTGAAGGAACAGAGACCTAACATTATTTTAAAGAGATCTGTGAAAAATAGACCATGAGAACCATGAGAATAAGTATATTAACCTTCACTTTCTGAAATAGTCCAGTACAGTAGTTTGCTTCTTCTTGCCCAGATGCCTCACGGAAATAAGTTTTCTCTCAGTTTGGTCGAGACTGTTGACGAGGTCTTCATCAACGCTGAAGGAGGAGAAGTACCGGTGGGCAAAATCCAGTCCCTCCACTGCTGCCCCAGAAGTTGGTTCTGCTGGATCCTCTTCTTGTTCTTCTTCCTCTTCAGTACTTTGTCTTTTTTGCATCATCACAAAGGTCTCCAACAACCATCTGTGGTGCTGAGGTTAGGATATCATCATCACAAGTAACAAATTCTTCTAATGTTGTGGCACTCGAGTCCTTTGATACAACTTCCTCAATCTTCCCTAATGTCATCAGTAGTCATCTTCATTAAAAACTTCTGAAATGGTACCAAAACCTGCATGATCAAAGCAGTTTTGAATAGTGTCTGTTATGACTAGTTGCCATGCTGCTACAAACATATGCATGGCTTTGAGTATATTCAATTTCCTCATTTTTTTCGAGGAAAGAAATAGCTCTTTGAACAAGGGCCTTAATGTACTTCACTTTCACAGAACGAATAATGCCAAGGTACAAAGGCTGCAGGTGACTAGTGCAGTCAGGAGGAAAGAGAACCACATTGATATTCTGCAGGAAGGATGAGCTGGACATCTGTCTATCACCAACACTATCTTCCTTCCTGCTGATCCCATCTTAGCATCCAAGCTTCGTAAAAATTTTAGAAACATCTTCAATGTCATCCACGCATTTTTGTTAAAATCATATTTACAAGGGAGTGTACGGATGTTCTCGAAGCATCTTGGATTCTTAAATTTTGGAATAATTAGTGGGGGTAATTTTTCACCCCTCCATGGGAACTTAGAATTTCCATTTGGAATTGCTAGGTGGGCAATAATTCCATTGTGGAGATTTATTTCCCGTATGCAGTTATCAGACTGAGCCTCTTATAATGGGCTTCTGATAAGTTCACCTGCATACACCCCAGTGTCAGTGGGTAGGGTCTGACACATCCCACTCTGATGAGTCAAGTGTCAGACCTAAGACAAAACGTTGGTTAATAGAGCAAACGCCTGAAAAGCCTTACATCTAATCTGTTTTTTGACATGCTCTATTGGTAGAAAAATATCTAATTCCCTCCATGGGAACTTAGAATTTCCATGTACACGTATGTCAGTCATGTCTCTAGGCTGTATAGCTAGTCTCGCCGGAAACTGCACTTTGATCCCATACAGTCGTCATTCCGGTACGGCCTACAGTTCAGTGGACATGACTAACCAACAGTGTCTAGCATGACAGTGACTGCTGCTTGCCAATAACAGTGACTTCCAAAGGCTCCACCAATCTATCATGGTTCCACACATCGCTAAAGGAACGTTTTAATCTAACACGTTAACTTCAGACTGACAGTACATGAAAACTGAAGTTAATTAACATTTCAAGCAAGTTTAGAAAAAAGTATCTTATCGCAAATTTTCTTTACAACAGGATGAGCAATGGTAATTTATGTGAAATATATTCCTTAAAAACAAACTTTTCCTTATGTCAGGGTTCGTTACAAGGGGGTTTAAATAAAATTTTGCTTACGGTGATTTGGTTGGGCCTTACGAAAATCTTCACCAAAAGCGGGAATTCCTTAAAAGCGGGCACGTTAAAACGGAATTCTACTGTATTAAGAGATCTAATGCTATCGAGACAGGCTTCAAAAGTCAATAAACCTTACCTCTATCTGTTTGGAGTAGCAATATCGTCCTTCCCCATCGGAAGAGTTTGGAACAAACCGTGGATGATAAGCCTCGACAAAACCAAATGGACCATAGTCGATGGTGACATTGAGCAGACTCATGTTGTCAGTGTTAAGTACGCCATGAGTGAAGCCAACACACTGCCACATGACGGCCAAGTCCACTGTCTTGTGTGCAACCTCAGCAAACAGCCTCAAGTATTTGTTCTTCCCCTCAATGTATGGATAGTGCTCCTGAAACAAGTAACATGTTGATGATGTTCTCTGACAGTTACATAACTCACATAACGCACACAAAACTCAGTGCAGAGCTTCATTACTTTGATCCTTACCAAGTGATATAAACAAGCTTATACTAGTAATTTTATGATTATAGAGTAGGTTTAATTTTATAACTGATTCAAATCATAGGTATATTCTGAACAGTGAAAGAAGCAGATAGAAATCTCTAAATAATGGTTTACCACAAGGATTGTTGTTGAGTTCCAATTCTATTCAATTTGTACATCCATCACCCAAGAACAAATTCGAAGAAGATAAAGTCTGCAGACGACCTAACTTTAATTACTCAGAGCATGGATTTGGCACGCTGCGAGGATATACTTAAGGCAGACCTAGTTACCATGTGTGACTATTTCCACAGTTGGAGACTGCAGCCAAATTCACATAAAACAAAAGTAATAGCATTCCACCTGCATAATGTGGAAGCTAACAGAAAGCTACATGTGTTTTTTAATGGAAGCAACATCTCCCACACCTTCCTCCAGAATTATCTGGGAGCGACACTGAACCGATCCTTGTCATTCAAAGAGCACTGCCTGAACCTGTCAAAGAAGTTGAGTACAAGGGTAAATCTGCTGTGTAAACTAGCAGGGAGTAACTGAGGTGCAGATGCAAACACTCTTTGCACTGCTTCACTTTCTCTTGCATACTCAGCAGTTGAGTTCTGGGCTCCTGTGTGGAAAAACAGTGTGCATGTGGCCAAGATTGACATGCAGCTCAATGATGCCATGAGAGTTGCAACTGGCACAGTGAAGTCCACACCTACTCAGTGGCTGCCTGTTCTAATAAATATTGCTCCTCCAGATCTTAGGAGAAAAGCAGCAAAAGCACAGTTGCTTAAGGAGACACTATCATACAGGTATTTACTCTTGTACAACACTTACTATCTGCAGCTCACAAGAAGTTGTGGCAACTTGTAAGTATAGCAAGAGTAACAGATACTACACTCTTAGCTACAAACATCAGTCATGACAAACAATGCAAGCTCTTGCAATCGGTGCATATTCATTATCAAACTGTTCATTATGCAACCATAACATAAATGTGTAACAAAGGCACAACTGCACTACCACTTTGAAACTTCATGACAGCACCTGAACTTGCAAGTCACCATGGACTGAACAGATGTTTATTGTCAGGCCTTGACACTTGAGACAGACGACAGGTGCTTACCCCTCGCACCTCTCACTCCACATCCACTTGACTTCTCGTCAGATGACCATAGTACAAGATCCACCGGCATCGCAGTTAAAATTCCGGAACCCACTCTGGGCTGATCTACATACACTCGAAACATTCAGTGTAACAGAAGAATGGAGAAAACAATGGGAAACACGTCCACCCATCAATGCCTTTCTGATCGAGGACCCAGCAAAGAAAGTGCCAGGTTTCCATCTTCCTCAACATTAGTGGTCAAAACTCAACCAGATCAGAACAGGCCTCCCTCTGTGGGTGGAGGCAATAGAATAACACCCACGGTATCCCCTGCCTGCCGTAAGAGGCAACTAAAAGGGACCCCAGGGGCTTTGAACTTTGGAGCGTGGGTCGGCGACTACGGGGCCCTTAGCTGAGTCATTGCATTGCTTCAACTTACGTATACCAGGCTCCTAACTTTCACCTATCTTGTCTAACCTCCCTTGGTCAACTCTTGTTCTTTTTTGACCCCAACGCTATTATGTATCAAGGGCTAGGGAGTCTTTAATTTTCATGCCCTTCATAGCCCTGGTCTTTGTTTGGCCGATGTCTTCATTTTTCGAAGCGCCGGATCCCTTCCATTTTTTCTCTCTGACTAGTGTTAATAGAAGATGGTTGCGTAGTTGTACTTCCTCTTAAAACAATAATCATCACCACCACCATCAGAACAGGCCATGGCAGGTGCCGCTATATGATGAAAAAAGTGGGGGTATCTCGAAAGTGCTGTGTATGAGTATGATACTGAGAAGAACTGTCAACTGTCAGCCTTTAAGGATGGATTACAGACACTGCATAAAGTGATACCGAGTGCAGTGGACCGATTCTTAAAGCTGAACATTCCAGTCTATTATTTCTGTATATATTTTACCTTATACAGCTTGACAATATTAAAGTTATCAGACTTATGGTTGGAGTGCACGGTACCATCTCAGAGTTCTTTATAAAATTCTGGAAAGAGTTTCAGCTGCCTGTGAGAAGCCATAAGCATCCCATGTTGTACGTAAACCCTCTTTCGGTGGTTGTTAAGTATGGTGTGCTATATGTAGATGAAGAGAAGAGTATCAAGGTGAACACCTAATCCCTGATCCTGAGAAATTAACCATACATAGATTATACTCCCCAGCTTGGCCAGGAGTCGAACCAGGGGCCCTCTTAGTTAAAGGCCAGTTTTTTATTTTATTTTTTATCTGAAGCCATCTCTTTTCAGCTTTGACTCGGTTAACTGTTGGGTTCTTCTGTCTGCCAAAACTCATTTTGAATAAATAAATTTAAAAACAGTTATTTTGTTTTTTAGGTAGTTTGTATATTTATTTATTCAAAATGAGTTTTGGCAGACTGAAGAACCTAAAAGTTATAAATTAAAGTGGTGGTAGTGATTTTTGTTTTAAGAGAAAGTACATCTAGACAACCATCCTCTATATAACATTAATCGGAGAGAAAAAATGGAAGGGATCTGACACTTCGAAAAATTGAGGTATCGGCCAAAGAAAGGCAAGGGCCACGAAGGGTGTGAAAATGGAAAATGAAAAAAATGGATGGGATCCGACACTACAAAAAATGAAGGTATCGGCCAAAAAAAGGCAAGGACATTGAAGGGTGTGAAAATGAAAGACTCCCTAAGTCTCCAATGCTCTGATACACTCGGAGTCAGAAAAGAACAAGAGGTGACACCAAGGGAGGTCGGATAGGATAGATGAAAATTAGGAGCCTGGCACAAGTAAGTGGAAGCAATACCAGAACTCAGCTAAGGGCCCCATGATCGCCAACCAACTCTCCCAAGTTCAGAGGCCCTGAGTCCCCTATTAGTTGCCTCTTACGACAGGCAGAGGATACAGTGGGTGTTATTCTACTGCCCCCACCCACAGGGGGATTATAAATGAAAGGCCAGTGCGCTCTATGTAATGGCGGATAGTGTATAGTCACGAAATATGAAGCTAGTGGTTTGTGCGGCATTAGGAGGTAAATTTTAGCAGTTTGACAGTCGTAAGTGTGACACATTATTCTAACTTGTACAGTTATTCGCGTCAGAGTGTTCGTGAAGTGTTCAGTGAAACCTGAAGCGAAATATCTACAAAAACAACCATGCCCCCCAAAGTTAAAGAGGTGCCAATGGAAGCCGTTGTGAAGCAAGCAGTGCAGGAAGCGCTGAGCAGTAAGGAAACTCTCAACAAGCTTGCCAACCTCATCCATGATCAGGTGACGAAGACAGTTGTAGAGCAACTGAAAGAAACCATAAATTTCAATACGAGTGTGATCGAGGAACTAAAGCGTACGCTGGAAGAAAGAGACACGACCATAAGGGAATTAAGAAGGGAGCTGCAAATTAAAAGAGACAGTTTAGAGCAGTATCAAAGAAGACAATGCTTGCGTGTGTTTGGTGTAGAAGAAACTGCAGGAGAAAACACGGACAATATTATTGTCATTCATATTGCTCATGAAATTGGGGTGGAACTCTCAGTGGACGAAATAGATGGATCGCATAGGGTTGGGAAAAGTCAAAATGGCCGCCCAAGACCCATAATTGTGAAGTTTCGTACCGGAAAATCAATGCAATGTTTGTAAACAAAAAGAAACTCAAGGGTACAAACAAAACAATTAGAGAGGACGTAACCCCAGAGAGACTGCGGCTTCTGCAGGACGCTACAAGTAAGTCCAGTGTGCGGAACGTGTGGTAGAAGGATGTCATAATTTATGTTGATGATGATGATGATTGTTGTTTTAAGGGGCCTAACATCGAAGGTCATCGGCCCCTAATGGAACGAGATGGACGACATGATATACAACAGTTAAAATTTAAAAACGTATCCACTGACTAGAGTTTAAAAAAATGGTGATAAAAAATGAGTATGAGATTAAAACAATCAGTGGATCTAAATCGCAATGCCTTATTTTCTAATAAAATATGAGAAAATACAGGAGACAGAGGAATAAGGCATTGCCTGCTAGTACAGATAGATATACATAATCTACGTTAAACGTTAAAATAACACATTAAAATACGCAAACACAAACTAAAATGAAGTCAATAGGATAAAAGCACAATTGATACAAATACACTAGGACAATAAAACAGACCACTATCCCTCATAAAGCGGATGACGAGGTCTGCTGACTGCTCGTCATCTCGCAAGATAAGGGAGATTGTACTCGGGAGGTTAAGACTATGGCGAAGATCGACCAGGTCCACACACACTCCATAAGGATGTGTACCACGGTAAGATGGTCGCCGCAGGTACACACCGGAGGGGGTTCTCCTTTCAAAAGATGCGAGTGAGTCAGGATCATAATTTATGTTAAGCAGGAAACTCTTAAAATACCTGTGTCAAACGTCGAAGATCTCGATCGTATTCGCTAACCATGAGCCGACATTCTGTAGACTAAATACTGCTGTATAGAAATTTAATCAGAATTTCAACTGTAGCTATAGCCTACATTCTTATCATCAATTTCATTTTTTAATTTCTTAATTTTATCTAGTGTAGTTTTTCGTTTTATATCTACAGTTAAATTTCAAGTTGGCAGCAACAAGCAACCAGGAAACAAATGCCTCTAGTTTCAGCCTCTCCAACCCACAGTCCCAAGCAGGTCACTACCTGTATCTCCCAGCCCGCACTCCAAGTACCGCTAATCACCTTCAAGACGTTCTTTCGCCTTACCCTACCTCCTTACAAATAACTCATGTAAACACTCAGAGCATTCTCCCACATTTCCTGGAATTCTCTGAAATATTCTCAACCTTCAACCTGCATGCCATACTATTCTCCGAGTTGTGGTTGCGTCAGTCTATCCCTTCATCTCTTCTTAGTATGAATGGCTATTCATTAGTTAGGAATGACAGGAGTGGTAAGCTCGGTGGAGGTGTTGGTATTGTCCCCTTCAAAAGTGGTAATAATTTAGTAAGGGATAATGATTTATTTCATCAGCGAGTTGTAACATTATTTAATCGCCAGGAGGGTGATATTTTACACACCCGTGCTAACACGAGCCAGCCGCCTGCGAACCGGTTTTCCCGACCTACCAAGAGAACGAGGAAGCAGGGTGAAATTCCTGTGAGATGTCCTTCAACACGTGTGTGTACCACGTGATCGAGCGAGCAGAGGGATTACGATCGATCAATAAATACAAGGTCGAGTGACGTGAAACTAGAGCAGCCAATAAAAATGACAACCTTCACAGGAATGCAACAGATCCACCAATCAGATATAATTAAGAGACACACCTACGTCTTAAGACAGTGAATTAATGGTAATTCCAAAGGAAATTTTATAGAGGGTTTTTTCTTCTGAACACTGGATTTTGAGCGACACTCTAAATGCAACTATGGTAGAGACTGGACGTCGTTACTCTAAACGCAGCTACGGTCGAGACTGGACGTCGTTTGCTTCACTGGGAGACTTTGCATTAGAGAAGGCACTGAGGACTGAATAAACTGCAATTCAGACATTTGGAAAAATTCTCTACGATTTATTTAGGATTGTCATAAGATAAGTGTCCATCTCCGAGTTATTAAAAGTCGCGTGTGTATCCTGGACTATTGCTAAGACTTTTGTTAGTTTCAGCTTTTCTACGAGAGCTCAGAAGAAGGAAGGTCGTTGGTTCGAGCTCGTTTCAAGATGGTTATCCAGTTCCGAGATGAATACTACTGTTTCCTGTGCACCCTCAGCTCCTCCATGAGTCACTAATCATGTAAGGCGTCGGACATGGGCAAGACTTTGTTCGATGGAAGGTGATGTGACCACGTACTAGGTCATCAGCCAGAATCCAGTTAACACCAGCCACATGAGTATTCTTTAAGAAGTTATCTTTCTATCTGTCTGTAAAATGTTTGTAAAACGTAGCCTTACCTTATTCATTTAGATTTCTATTAGTTTAGCAGTAGTTTGACTTTTCATTCTTCTTTCTTTGGTGGGAGGTAGTTTGTGCTCTGGAATGAATGTGTATTTGTTTCTATTAGTTAGAGATGAGAGTGTATGTCATCGAGAGAGACCTCAACTGTCCTAAAAATTTAGAAGGCAGGAGAGATAAAAATAAATGAACCCCACGTTAATCTTGAATGATTTTGAAATAATTTGAAATTTAATTGAGACAAATTAGGACAGAGTTCTAGTGTTTTTCTAAGTGTAAAATTTCATTCTACGATTATACGACATGTCTGTGAGATTTAGTTCGTTTAGAGTCATCTGAATAATTTCGTACGACAGCTTTGCAAGTGAGATTAAGCATGGTCAATAATATAATAATAATAATAATAATAATGAGTAAAAATAATTAAACCTAATTACGGGCTAAAATTTGAGTAAGGTCATGGGTTTAATGTTGGTTTGTTCTTGGAAAGAATTATCATGTACTCACTTTATGTAAAGCAGGCCTGGAACATGGCAATCCTCCGGACGGGGTAATGATGAATTATATGTATATTTTACGGTGCTATTAATGGAGTATGACTTGCAGATGGATATTATATTTTGAGTGGTAATTTATGCATCCATTAGAGTCATTTTGGAAGGAATGTGTCAATGGACATGATTTCTTTGAGCTTCAGTGCAGATTAATCAAGAGCCACGACATTATAGGTGAATAAAAATAAATGCCGCAACTCATGTACCATAAGCGCGTATTCTAATATTTTGACCTGTGTTGTAGGTATTTTACTTGCTTATTTTGGATGATTTCTGTTTAAAAGTTTCCCTTGAACATCGTTGTATAATTAATTTCTGCATAAAAGTGATAACCTCAACTCTATCACACTCTAAATCGATACCTGGGATATACGTGATATTGTCATCTAGAGAATGATTTCCCTAATTTGGAATAAATCCAGAATTTAATAATAATGGGTTAGTGTTCGTGGAAATAATATTATAATTTGGTCGTGTACCTATGTGTGAATGTGTGTTGTGTGATTTGATTATATTCTGTATTTTGTGAATATTTCTTGAATGATATTGTGATGATATTCTCCACTGTGCGCGTCAAATTTTGACCGATTTACGTTATTTTCGCGTGTCCGTGATTTCATGAATTATGAATCTTTAGAAGATTTTATTATAATTTAAGGTAGATTAGGGTCTAATTCACTAAATTAAAGTGAATAAGAGAAGGCAACGTCCGTGGATTGATGTCACGAGATTGAATTATTAGTTATTGTACAGTCACTTATTTCATAAAAACGAGTAAAGTTTAGGTTAATATGAGTTCAAATAAGAATTTATTATAAGAAGTTCAGTCACTTAGTAATTATAAAAATGAATTAATTGATGAAGGGAGAGTCTAAGGAAGACTTATTAACCACAATTTATTGAATTAAATATTTTTCAATAATTTTTATAAGGAAGAGAAAATGATCATTTTCTTGTAAAACAAAATTAAATCCAGCCTGAATATTTTTATTTAAGCAATTTGATTAGCATTATAGGAGAGTGATACCAGATATTATTTTGATTTTCAATCCATTTTACAGTAAATTAATGATCCCTATATTTATTATTACAGACAAAAACATTCGTTGAGCTTTAATTTGATCAAGATCCCTTATAGACGATAGCTCGAGGAGAAGAGATTTCAAGAATCAATACCAGATTTTGTAAATTTAATTGTTTTATTGAAAGAGTGTTAGTTTTTAATGAATGTATGAACCTATTTTAGTTTCCTTTCATTTGTCGCTAGTCCTTCATCTATTCCTGCCTTTAAAATTTTCTGCACAGCCGATAGCGAACGGTCCACCTCTGAGACCCTCGCTCTCCGGCGAGCTGAGCCCGGCATGATGGGGGCAGTATGTATATACGGGATGATGTGAAGTATAAGATGATATTAAAATTCCCCAGTGAGTTCTCCAATAGCCCTAAATTCTTGTTCGTTGAGCTCATAGTTCACGGTACGAAGTGCTTGCTTAGTGTGGTGTATCGTCCACCGAAGACTGGTAACATCACAAATCTGGAGGAAGCCCTACATGACCTAACACCCAGGTATGAGCATCTGATTTTAATGGGAGACTTTAATACAGACTTGACAAACAAATCTACCGAAACAAAACGATTGACTGAGATGTTTTCATCTATTAATTTGACAATAATACCCCCAAAACCCTACACATCATGTTGCCAACTCACGTACGCTCTTCGATCTAATAATTACTAATAATACCAACCGAATCCTAAATCATGGACAAATGCCCGTTCCCGGTCTCTCCCGACGTGACAAGGTTTACGCTGCGTATTCTTTGAAGTGCCCTGAATTCAAGCGGAAATTAATTACATATAGAGATTTTAAACACTTTAATGAAGACGCATTTTTTTAAGATGCCCTTAACACACCATGGCACAACATTCAGTTCATAAATGACATTGACGGAAAAGTAAATCATTTTAATGAACTACTTCTGATTTTGTATGACAGACATGCACCATTACGCACTGTTAGGGTAAAGAGACCTTCAAACCAGTGGCTTTCCCAAGAAATATCCTACCAGATGAAAATAAGAGATGCAGCCTATAATTATTACGCAAAACATTCTACAACTTGTGAAAATTTAGATTCTACATCTGACAATTTTGGAAAGTATAAAAAACTCCGAAACAGAACAACACAGTTAATTAGAAATGCTAAAATACATCACTCTTATGATATTTTGAACACTCAAAATCCTAGTCAGATTTGGAAATCTCTTCGTGAAATGGGATTATGCAAAAACAAGACAAATGATAACAACTATAATGTACCACTAGCTGACCTAAACTCATATTTTTAGCTCACGATCCTCTCAGGTTGATGAACAGACCAAAGCAGCAGTAATTAACAGAATATCCTCAAAAGCAAGACATAATGGCGAGCAGTTCTACTTTTCTCATGTGACCCCCAGTGACGTTAGGGGCTTCTTCAGTGAAATAAAGTCAGGGTCCACTGGCTTTGATGGAATCAACCTCTCTCTTTTAAAACGAATCACAGACATCATACTTCCAACGGTCACGCATATCATTAATAACTCACTCATGACTGGAGTCTTTCCTTCGAATTGAAAACATGCAATCATCCAACCTTTCCCTAAAAACAACCACCCCAACAGTCCCAAAGATTATCGTCCTGTTAGTATCCTTCCTATATTATGAAAAATGTTAGAGAAAATAGTACATAAGCAAATGACTGAATATCTTATACAGTACAACTTGACAAATATCAATCGGGATTCAGACAAAATCACTACTACCACGGCATTAGTTAAAGTGACAAATGACATGCAACTAGCGATAGATAAAAGACAAATGACTATACTTGTTCTCTCGGACTTAAGCAACGCCGTCGACAGTGTAGATAGAGACATATTACTCGCTAAACTTAAGGCGCTGAAATTTTCTTACAGCACTTTAACCTGGGTACAATCCTATCTTGGTGATCGTCAGCAGCGTGTATCAGTGGAAAACGATACATCTTCATGGCAAACCACTAAGGTGGGCGTGGCTCAGGGTGGAGTATTGTCACCACTTCTGTTCTCATTGTACATGAATGACTTATCTGATATGCTGACCAATTGTAAATATCACCTGTATGCAGATGATATTCAATTATATATTCACACAAATCCTAATGACTTAAACAATTAAATCACTAAGTTAAACGAAGACCTAGCAAATGTTAATGACTGGACTAGCAGACATGACCTGAAAGTGAACCCATACAAATCACAGGCCATCATATTTGGCACGTATAAATCTCATGCTAAAATACAAAACACATCTATATCCAGTGTTACGCTCAATGGAATACCAGTAACATTTAGTGATCATGTAAAGAACCTTGGAGTAGTATTTGATAAATATTTAAGTTGGCTGGAACATGTCAAAAAAATTTGTGAAAAGAGTATTCTATTCATTACATTCTGCAAAAAGAATGAGGGACTTCCTTCCAAGAAACACAAGAGAATTATTAGTTCAGAGTCCAATATTTCCAATATTTGACTACGGAGATGTAGTTTATAATAGTATGAGCAAAAGACTTTCATGTTGACTACAGCGAGCCTACAATGCTTGTGCTCGATTCATATTAAATATCCCAATCCAAACTCATATTAGCCCTTTCCTCTCTCAGCTGTCATGGCTAAGATTGACTAAACAACGTAAATACCACGCTGTTTCCCTTCTCCACAGTATTATGCAAACAAGCACACCAGACTATCTTAGAAAAGACTTTAAATACCTCTCCCCTTTAGATAGAGCTCCCAACAGGTCATCCATACGTTCCCTCTTGTCCATTCCCATTCACCACAGTAACTCGTACAACAACTCATTCATACCTGCTACCATACTTCCTGGAACTCAATCCCAGCTTAAATTAGAGGCATAGGCAATCCAAGGCTATTTAAAAGGAAATTTTTAATGTGGTACTCAAATATGTAAAAAGTAGATTTCACTAACATAAAAAAGTAATAATTAGTTCTTAATTATCAATAAGCATACAAAATGATAGAGGTTAAGTAAATTAATTTTAGTGATTTTTTAGAAATATGTGTAAAAAAATGAATGTGAAAAAATGAATGATAGAACAGAGAAGAGCCGACTAAGATGGTTTGGGCACATAAAGCGAATGAGCGACGATAGAATGCCAAAAAAGGTGATGGAAATGCAAATCCAAGGAAGGAGAGGCCGTGGACGACCACGATTGAGATGGAAGGATACCATCCAACGCAGCATTATAGAAAGAAACCTGGACTGGGACACAGTGTTGGAGGAGGAGTGGTGGAACGACCGAAGAAAGTGGAGAGGAACCATATTTGCCCCTACCAGGCTACAGCTGGATAAAGGGAAATGATGATGATGATGATGTGTAAAAAATTATTTTATGTACACTATTCTGTAAATTGTATAAAGCTGTTGTATAATATGGTTTGGCATTATAGCAGGCTTCATAGCCTGATCCCCACCATATCAGAAAGGCATTAAACTAAACTAAACTAAACTAAACTAACCATTCAGCCAAGGAGAATTATAGCAATAATGGCATCAGCTACCTCAGCAGGAAACTGATCAAGCTGGTGTACTTGGTTCTTTTCAATTATACAGCACGACAGGTAATTTATATTTACATTTCATTTCAGTATAACATTCATACAGTATTTTCGAACACAGAAGTTCCAATGTAAACTGGATATCTACTGTGGTTGTACGTTTTTCTTTTTTAGCAGTTTATAACATTGTACTCGTGAAGGTAGAATTTCAGCAACAATGGGATGGGAAACAGCAAGGAGTTGAAAGGATGTGGTCAGGTACAGCCTGGAGTGAAAATGGGAAACTTGGGAAAACCATCTTCAGGGCTGCTAACGATGGGATTCGAATCCAACGTCTCCCCAATACCCACATAAAGCTACGCAGCTCATATCCTCCAGCCAACTCACTTGATAGCTGGCCTGACAGAAATATTAACTACTCTAGTTCAGCTCTAGACAACCTATACTTACTTGTATGATGTAATCTACGAGTTGTCTCAGAGTCTCGATCTCGTGCTGACGTGCGAGGATCTCTAGGGAACCAAACCTAAACCAAGAAGGTGCCAGGCGCAGGACAATAGCTGCACGCTCTTGCTGCGGAAAACCATTGTAGAACTGGTCCCTCTCAACAGGGTCACGGCTCACCACGACGGCAGCAGCTCGTGATGTGGGGATACCTGAAAGATATTGATCCTACAAGATTCTGTACAATTTATCATTTTTCTCATGCTTCATCTACAAGTAATACCAATATTTGCTGTGGTCAGTTTAATGGTGCTATTGGTTACAACCAAAAAAGCAAGCAACCATGTAACTTTTCATGATTGTTGATATCTTAATCGTAGTGATCATAGCCATTGGATCTCCATCTGAACCTTAGAGGTGTGACTTTTCAAAAATCTCCCATGCACTGGCCAGAATTCGGACCGCAGCCAATTTGATGGGAAGCCAGTGTCTATGCCCCTAAGGTATCATTCTATAACACCCCTGGCACAACTATTGGTTAAATACTACGACTACATCAAAATACAAAATAAATATTGAGTACCAGAAAGATAAACTTCCAATTTAACCCGGTGTTAGCCGCACAGGGTAAAAATATACCCCAGTGGTATATTTCCACGTGTTGTTCTGATCAGGTTGGTACTACTGGTTCCCCTCCCCTTCATGTACCTTCCAACAACATTGCACTGCATCACTTGATTCAAACAGAACCAGTAGTTAGGGAGCTGTCTGTCACCCAGAATGTATTGAAAATGGCTGGAGTAAGTATTGATGATGATGATGATGATGATGATGCTTGTTTTTTAAAGGAACCTAATATCTAGGTCATCGGCCCCTAATGGTACAAAATGAGACGAAATGTAATCACAATTTAAAAGTCTAAAACTGAGCAGAATTCAAAACATGATGGCAAAGAATGAATGGATGAATATGAATTTAAAATAATCAGCAGATCCAACTCAAAATGTTGAAAGTTAAAAATAATTCCAAAATTAATCCACTGACTAGAATTCAAAAAAGAGATGATGAACAATGATTATGAACTTTAAACAATCAGCGGATTCAACCCGCAATGCCCACCTTCCCAGAAACTATCTTAAAACAATAGTATATACTGACCAAGGCGCTGCTGCCAAAGCACAATCCTGAATCAATGATGCTTGCTGTCTAATGGTACTTATCGCTAGTAAAGTAAGAACCATGGTATTTCTCATGTAGCGGTACTAATCATGAGTAATGTAGACTTCCGGTGTTCCACACATTGTGGTACCAGGGTTGGGCAGACCGGAACAGTCGGTTGTTCCAGAACATTAGGAGCTTAAGGTGGAGTATTTTGGTACAGAGTGCCAACACACGGCACTGTAACTGCGCAGGAGAGAGAACTTCGTAAGGCAACATGACATGCTCTGTGTCACCGGGAAAGTGCTGCTGTACCGGACGTTCTATGTGTGGTTACGGCCAGCATAAAGCTGCACGGAATGTGAAGGAACAGTCGGAACACTGAAATTCGCACCCAATAATCGCGTTTGCAGGCTGCATTTAGGTTAAGATTTTTCGGTCAATATGAAATACACATAACACTTACAACGGCAGTACAGGTGTTTAAAAGTAACTAATCCAAGGATATTTTCATCATTTGAATGTATCGGCCTGTATTGCGAGTAATTAGGGCCAGGATAAAACCTCACGGCATGTGAAAAAGCAGTCGGAACTCTGAATGAAATACGCACCCAAAAATCATGACTAAATGTTGTTTTTAGGATAAGAATGTTTTCATTCATTCTGAAATACACCTGTCACAATTACACTGGCAGTACATGTGTTTAGAAATGTCATAATGTTATTTTCACCAATAAAATAAACTCACACAGTTGAAGAAACATTCGTCCATACTCTATTTACGCACAAAATATACAAGCGGAACACGAAAATAAAAATTAACCCATACAAACAAAACATGAAGATAAACATTAAACACTATATACAAGCGGGACAGGAGATTAAAATTAAAACTATACAAGCAGAACATGAAAATAAAACTTAAGCACAATATAAAAGTAGAACATGAAAATAAAAACTGTGGAATGTTTAAGTTTGAAATGTCTTATTGTGCCGGTTAAAGATCCCTTTGCAGGCAAAATAGAGGAACATAAATTTCATTTCACTCTGTCCGGTTTTATTCTAGTAAAAAAGTCCTCAACAGGACTCCGATGTGACACTATTCAAAGTTTACTGTCTTTCGTACGGTCATATTGCTAGGTTTAAAAGAAAACACTCTTACAAAACAGATGAAAACAAAACAGAACACATTACATTATTCTCATGTACTGAAGACCAGTTGCAGGTGCAATGGAACTCACAGAACAAAGAGGATATGACGGAACACAGAACACTCCAGCACATGGCGGCACACTGCTGGTATCGACAGTCAGCTAATCGGTAAAGGGCACTGCATAGTGGCGCTTCTCACGGGACAGCGAGTCACTGTCTCGGTCTCGCTTGAGAACGTTTCGGAACAATTGACACTAGGTGTTCCGGAACAGCGGAACATAACTGTGCACCGGCACAGCGTGCCGAAACAGGAACATAGTGTCCAACCCTATGTGGTTCTACTCATAGGTAATGTAATACGCACAGGTAACGCAGATCTATGGTGTTTCTCACATTATGCGCTACTCATAGGCAACGCAAACCCATGGTGCTCCTCACAGAGGTGTATTAATCGCAAGGACTCGTGTACTATCCCATGGTGTTCCTCACATAGTGGATACTAATCACAGGCAACGCACACCCACGATGTCGCTCATATAGTGGTACTAACCAAAGGCAACACCCAGACCCGTGGTGTTTCTCACAATGGTACTAATGAGCCGTTCCGCATATAGTGGTACTAATCACAGGTACTGTAAAACCCATACTGATTCATCCTCTGTTGCTACTAATCACAAACCTATTGTGTACCTAACGCAGTGGTACTACTTACAAGTAGTCTCATGGTTCTAATTCAACCATCCCTTGGTCGCCCCTTTTAGTCACCTCTTACGACAGGCAGGGGATACCGTGGGTGTATTCTTCATCTGCACTCCTCATCCACAGGGGGTCACACAATCAATCGTGTGAACACTTTGGTGAAATGTTTTAAGCTTTAATTTGATACTAAAAATGAAGATATAATAAAAGTTTTTACTAGGACACTGTTGGGTATTCATAACCAGGAAAATGGCTGATACTCTGAATTATTTCAAGGACAACAATGGGATTCTCCCGGCGTTGTTAGACAGCCAAGGCTCAAACTGTGATAGTGGAACTGACAGTGAAAACAAATGAAAATCTGATTTTGTGGAAGATTCTGATCATAATATTGAGTCCAAGCAAGATGTGGAAGACATGGGGGGTAGAACCAGAACCACCAGGTCAAGAAAGATCATTCGTGTACGGAAAGGACATAACAACAAAATGGAGTATGTTATCTCTGTGGTACAAGCAAAACTCAAGCTTACAATACTGTATCTAAGCTTCCAGTTCTAAGAGGTACGGTCAATTCAGTATAGAGCATCAAGAATGTTTTAAGCTATTTCTCAATAGAACAACTGTTAATATTATGGTATCATCAACAAATATTTACAAAGAGCATGTCCATGGAAACTTTACAAAGAAGAGAGATGCCAAACTCATTGATGAGAAAGAAAGAAGTTTATTTTTCTTGGGCTGCTAATTCTTTACGGCACATATCGTCCTGTAAGATTGAATCTATACAACTTGTGGGAGGGAAATGGCTTGGAGTCGACATTTAGGATGTTTTAGATTTGATAACATATGTGACGGGGCCCAGAGAAGAGAGTTAGACAAACTGGTACCCATTAAGGGATGTTTTTAAATTATTTGTTCACAATCACCAAGACTATTACTGGATAAGTGAGTATGCTTGTACTGAACTTTTCAAATTCAGAGGTCAACATTCATTTAAGCAGTATTTGAAAAGTAAACCAGGCAAATACGGCATACAAATATTTGCTCTAGTGGATCCTAAAACTATGTATACACTAAATGCAGAAATATACTGTACAACAGAGCTAGATGGCCCACAAAGTATATCAAACAGTCCATCAGCAGTATTTTTGAGATTTGCAACATGCTAGTGCTGTGCTATATCTAACGACTTGACCTACGGCATCAACATTTTCTATTTTATTTTTACAGTGTAATGACGTATGTGTAAATGTAGGCTGTATACCAATGTTATGAATCCACCAGAGGATCTAATTATAAATCGGATGGAAGATGGTGAAAGTATGATTCCTGATAGGGTCTATTCTTGTCGTTAGTGATGTAAGTGACAACAAAATATTCTATATTCTTATGCAGACATTAAGATGTGATGAGAAGAATTTGCGACTATCAAAGATGAAGACTCTACACTGGTTCTGATTTTGAAATGATTTCATTAATAGGATACTATGTTAATTTTACAAATACTGAGCAAGAGGCGGCACAGTTTGGGCCATGTAGCTATCAGCTTGCATTCGGGAGATAGTGGATTCAAACCCCACGTAGATGGTTTTCTGTTTCCGATTTTCACACTGGTTGCCTCCTTCCCACTCTTAGCCCATCGTTGCCATAAGATGTATCTGTGTTGGTGCGATGTAAAGCAATTTGTAAAATGTAAATTGTATAAATAAAATGAAACATTAGCCTATGAAATTTTTACTAATATTTTTTTTCCACAATATGTATATTTTTATTTGTAATGAGGGTATGTTGAAGAAATCAAAAGTTATAAATAAACAGTAGCCTGAATGCATTGTTGTAAAGTATGAAAATACCAAAACTAGACAGAATTAATTATTGTTTAAGAAAATGACTTGGAAAAATACTCCAGGATGCAGGCTTGCAAAGAAACTGATAAAAGGACCAAACAAGAAGCATACTAAAGAATTGAAACTCAGCAGAGAAAATATAAGGTGGGTAGTACGACTGTTGACAGGACACTGTCATCTGAAAAAACACCTACACAGAATTGGAGTAATAAGAGACAACATATGTAGGAAATGCAATAAAGCAGAGGAATCAGCTGAACACATACTTTTCGAATGTGAGGCGCTGGGTAGAATCAGACTCTCCACTCTAGGGCTATCAGGTGAAGAGAGAGAAAAAATCCAAGAAGACCCAATAAGAACAACCTGCAGCTTTGTGAAGGGAGCAGGTATATCTAGGTGGGAATGAAGGAAAAACATGGTAGCAAAATATCTTAGAGGTCGACGCTAATTAGGAACTAATATTTAGAGGCCTCATGAAAAGGAGGAGGAGGAGAAGAAAAAGAAGAAGACTGTGTTAATATAATCTATACACGTGAGACATCGCATGACGCTCGATGGTTAACCTCAAGTATTGATTAGGTTGACCTTAATTATAATTTTATTTTGTAACAGTTAACGATGAACTGGATCGTATTAAGTTGGTGGGTTCAATTCCAGTATAGCCTGGTGGTATTTGGAGGTACTCAAATATAACAGCCTCAAGTCAAAAGATTTACTGGCGTGTAAGAAACCACTCATGTCAAAAAGTTCAACACCCTGGTGTCTCCGAGAACCATAAAAGTATTAGCGGATGTTGTGTGTGTCCTCCGCGCTCAAGCTCCGCAACCCGCCGCATCACCGATGTTTCCAGAGCCTACAAGAGGACTGCACTGCGCCTGGCATGCTCGTCGGTGACGTCAGCCAGCTCTATATAAGGAGCGACGTTCCTCGCCTTACATGTTATAAATCTCATATTATGTTCCGTATTGAAATGTACTTAAAATGAAATAATAATATTGAACAGGTGGAATTTTTAATCTAATATTATTATTTGTTCCTCGCCTTACTAAGGACTACCCCAGTGTCCAACGGCCAGCCCACACTGCAAGTCAAGCACGGAGGCATTCCTCTTAAAAATGTGTCTTGAACAGGTGGACAGATTGCTGGTTGTGAGGTCTCACCTCCGGACATTGCCTCATCTTCCCTGATTCCCGTAGCCATGTCAAGCCCCGAGTCAAGCATTCTGCTACACTCTCAAGTCCTCACCTGTGCTCCGACGACTATCTTAGCATTCGTAATCTATAATCTTCATTTCCGTATTGACGAATTACACAATTAAAAATAGGAAAGAATTTCCACCAATCAATACTTGTTTTTTTATTGCTTATATTAAGCTACAGGACCGGTTTCGAAATAGAAAACGCCGTACAGAAAATCCCACACGAGCTACGAGATGAAGTCAGATATGATATTAAAAAAAAGGCTCCCACAATATATCGACAAAATTCACAGTAACTCCCAAAACAATAACTCTACTAATAAAGAACACATAAATAAACTCAGATAAAATAAAACAGAATAATCTACTGATAACGAAAGCCGACAAAGGCAATACCACAGTTATTATCGACAAAGACCAATACATATTAAAAACCAAAGAATGTTTTCAAGATAACACTTTCCTTATCAAACACAAAGATCCTACTAATAACATACAAAGGAACCTCAAAATCTTATTAAAAAATACATTCTTTTAACAGAAGTAGAATCCTCTAAACTTATAGTAATGAATCCTCAAATACCCACTGCTAAAGCTTATCCTAAGATACATAAAGAACATATTCCAATGAGACCTATTATTAACTACAGAGCAAGCCCAACCTATAAATACGTATTCTTAGCTAAAAAAAACAGTACGGAACTCAATAGATTTTTGTAATAAAACAAAAGGATTAAAGATTGAACCATATCATAATCTCGCACCATTTGACATAGTAAACATGTACTCGAACATTCCCACAAAACAAACAATAGAAATCATTGAATCTAACCTAAAAAGCCACAGCAATCTAAGCACTTTAGAAATAGAAGAGTTCATTAAATTACTTAATTTTGCCATTAGTAACAACTACTTTAAATTTCATGATACTATCTATCAGCAACAGGGTTTACCGATGGGATCTCCCGCTTCTGGTATAATCGCCGAAATTTACATAGACTATTTAGAGCACACATACATCAACAAAATAGACAATATATTTTTTTGGTGCAGATTTGTTGATGACATTTTTGTCATCAACGATAATAGGTCCACAAATGAAACTGATATATTAGATAAACTCAACACAATAGATTCCCATATAAAATTTACCATGGAAACCGAAAACAATCGCAATCTGAACTACCTGGACATAACGACAACTAGACATGATGACCACCTTTCTTACAGAATATACAGAAAACCCATGCAAACCTCAAATACAATTAAAATGGATTCCGTTCACCCCAATACACACAAAAGAGCAGCCTACTATAACATGATACATAGAGCATTCAATATACCGTTAACAAAAGAAGATCTAAACAAAGAATTACAACTAATTTATGACATAGCTAAGAACAATGGATACAAGAAAGAAATGGTTAACAAAATCATTCACAAAATAAAATCCCAACCCAAAAGCAAACTAACAAAAGTAGACGAATCCAAGAAAGATTACGCACTATTCACCTTCAATAATGCACACATATACCCCATAATCAACATTTTTAAAAAACATAACATAAGAATAGCTTTCAGAACTACACACAATAGTACCAACATCATACACAACGTCAGAACAATCAATAGCAACAACAAATACAACCACTGAGGGGTATACCTTATCAAATGTAATAATTGCGAGACAAGCTATGTCGGACGCACCGGTAGGAACTTCCTAACCCGATATAACGAACACATAAATGCGGTAAAACACAATCATTTTTCCTCAATAGGACAACATGTCGCAGACTATAAACACAGTTTTACAAACATCGATAACGATATGCAAATCCTAAACATAAACCCCAAAGGCCCCCTGCTCAACATAACAGAAGAATTTTACATTACTCTAGATCAGTACACCAATCCAAATTACAACATAAATGAAATCACAGAAAAAACTAACATCATCTTCAATACAGTTATCCCCGCTCTAAAAAACTCTTACCTTAAGTTAAGTGACAAACAGAACGCGACACGTAACAGAAAAACATCAAACAACACACCCAGCTCCACCCCTACCCCCACAACAACAACAACTCTCCCTACCCCTCCTTCCCTTCCCCTCACAGCAGCTAGTATGAACCCAAGAAGAACACGAAGTAGTACACTACAAGCTCGCACGTCAAACGCAACTCGGCTACACCAACAATAGTAAGTACATATTCAAATTTACACACATAACCTTTAGACATTCCTCCAACATAATATCACTCATAGCTCAATCTTATCTTCCACAGATAAACATAACACCATTGCACAGCTACAAATGGGAAAGGAGCCATTACTTTGAACCCAATTTTACGGACGCCACAGGACAACAAGATTTGATTCTAACATAAGGCAACATACATAGCAGAGCTGAACATATTTTAGCCGAATTTTATCCATACATCTGGCAACCTTTTTTTTTAAATTGGAAAGTGTTTTATCCCACATGAAGACTAATCTTTTACTCATGCAATTTTACAACCATATCTTTTAAACTCCAAGAACAGCAGCTGAGTGTACAAATGTAAATGGGACTTAAATACGAGAGTTGATGAATTGACCAACAAGCAAGATACGAATGTTCATGTGCACGAAATGTTTTGTATATATTGTATTTTATCCTGTACATATATATATATATAAGTTAGTTTAAGTGAAGATATGTTTTATACACTAATTTTAGGACCTCAACATAATATTTTAGACATACAGTTGCAATATTGTACATACTGACATATATGCCAATTCACGATAAGACATGCCCCATTTGTATGTGACTAAATGCACATCATCATAAAACATTCCTTTGACAATGCAATTTAATCAAAGCTTCATCATATAAATATGTATTCATGGTTCAGCTGAAGATGACCTTGTATATGGGGTCGAAACCGGTCCTGTAGCTTAATATAAGCAATAAAAAAACAAGTATTGATTGGTGGAAATTCTTTCCTATTTTTAATTATCTTAGCATTCTGCGAATTAAGATATTGATGCAAGTTCCTTGCAAGTCTAAGTCCAATACTAGCATTCTACTAACGCAACTCTCCCTTCAAACTACACTTGTTATCCCACAACAGATAAGTTTTCGACTATCCAAGGACATTTCCCAGTGGAATAGACTATCTCCTCAAGATAGGTGTGAATGTGTATATAGGACTCTCTCTTTGTAAATATATATTTGTGCCACAGACTTTCAGTCTATCATTTAATAACAGCATTAACTGCATGCAATCAATCAAGCTTCAAGACAAGTTTCATGATATTTCTTGTAAATACTGTATAAAACTATTGAAGCAATAAACTTTATGTTGTGTTACTGTATACCAAGTTCCTTGTATGCAACACAAAAAAATTGGCGACGAAGAAAAGTACTACTGCCCCGCCAATTTAACAAAATTGGCAACAAGGAAAAGTTACGTGCAGACCTCGCCAATTCAACAAAATTGGCGACGAGGTAAAGTTACGTGTCAGTCCCGCCAATTTAACAAAATTGGCAATGAGGAAAACTTCATGGTAGGCCCCGCCAATTCAACAAAATTGGCAACAAGGTCCAAGTCACGCGCAGCACACATTCCAAGTGGTTTCGCCATTTCATCAACATCGCTACGGGACACAAGCTCGCTACGCTCGCACTCTGCCAGCATTTCGTATTTGTACAGTGCAATTCTTTCCAGTGTACGCCCCGTTCGAACTATGGACAGGCAGTCAACATTCAAGGCTCACACACCCGCACCTGTTCTCCACGGCACCCTCGCAGCGCCCGCTCTCTTTCTCTCTCACTCACAGCCGTACAATTGAAGGTCAAGCTTCCGGCTGGTCTCCTTACACGCTGTTTCGAAAGTTGTGCTCCCTCTCTCATCTGTCACCATGGCTACTACAGAGTAATTAGTGGCTATATTGCAGGCTTAGCAACAGCAACAGCAACAATTCATGC
Source organism: Anabrus simplex (assembly GCF_040414725.1). Classification (NCBI taxonomy): domain Eukaryota; kingdom Metazoa; phylum Arthropoda; class Insecta; order Orthoptera; family Tettigoniidae; genus Anabrus; species Anabrus simplex. Next base: position 163,380,201 of record NC_090279.1, on the reverse strand, counting down.
GGCAACAGCAGACAGCATTGCTTACAGCAACACAAGCCCTCTCTGCTTCTACACAGCCTACCACCGTTCCTCAATTTTCTACGTTCGACCCGGAGAAAGAAGAATGGTCGGTGTACTTAGCCAGACTTCACCAACACTTCATCTGCCACTCCATCACGCACGAGAAGCGCCAACGTGCTCTTTTTCTCAGTTCTGTAGGAAACTCTACCTGCGAACTACTGCAGAAATTAAGCCCCGAAGAGCGGATATCGGAAGTTCCTTTTGCACAACTACTCGCTCGCATCAGTGATCATTATGCTAAAGATCCTCACATTGTAGCAGCTCACTACAAGTTTTTTCAATGCAGGATGCAGCCGCACCAGACTCACACTGAATGGATTGTGGAATTACAAGGTCTCGCCAAGAGTTGTAAATTTATCTGTTCCAAGGATGGTTGTAGCACGCCCTACGCAGATTCACTTATTCGGGACATGGTTATACTCCATACTCCCCACGACAAGGTTCGTTTCGACACTGTAAAAAGTAGTAACCCTTCTTTGGAAGAAGTACAGCGTATTGCCACAGTCTATGAGATGACTACCAAGACTGCAGCTGAAATAGCTACTAAACATGAAGTCTCTCATGTATCTCATATGGCCAGGACGCATTCTGCTCCTTCGAACCGCAAGGTCCGCTCGCTCTCTTCCAAGCGTGCCCAACAGGTTCCTTCTCGCTCTTCTATGAAGATGCGCATTTCTCAGAAAACTCCTCAGCCCCTGCCTTCCTGCAGAGGATGTTTTAAGCATCACGAACGCCGTGAGTGCCGCTTCTTCAAAGCCACCTGTGATCAAAGTCATAAAGAAGGACACATCAAGACTGTCTGTAAAAGTACGTCCCGCCCTGCCAGTACTCTTCCGGCAAAGAAAACTAGTACGACGACAAGACATGGAGGTTGATCAGATTGATCTCATTCTTCCTACTAGAAATTCCAGCAAGATCATCATTCCGATCTCTTTCCCCTATCACTCTACTAATTTTCAATTAGATACTGGATCACCTGTCTCCATCATCAACCTTGCTACGTATCACAACTTGGGATCGCCGTCTTTCTCTCCTGCTGACGTCCAACTTGTTACGTTTAACAAGAAGAAAACTGATATTACGGGACAAATCACTATTCCAGCCAGATATAAAGATATTCATAAGGTCGGCTCGTAGTCAATAACTACACTGCATCTAATATTCTGAGCATGGATCTATTTAACTTATTTGGTTTTCAAATTCATGACAACATCAATGTAGTCTCAGCCTTACAGTCTACCTCTGATGTCACCGATCTCCTTGAACAACTTCCAAAAGTCTTCAACTCTACATTAGGCACAGCCAAAGACTACACAGCTCATATCCAGCTGAAATCAGGAGCCAAGCCTCGCTTTTTCAAAGCACGTCCAGTCCCACTTGCACTTCAGGACCAAGTTACTCAAGAGTTACAGAGATGGATAGCAGACGGTATAGTAGTTCCCGTCAATTCCAGTAAATGGGCTACTCCACTCGTCGTAGTTCAGAAATCTAATGGCAATATTCGCATTTGTGGTGATTTTCGCTCTACCATTAACGCTCAGGTTGAAACAGACGTTTTTCCAATTCCCCGTCCTAAGGACTTATTTCGCCGTTTAGCCGGTGGACAGTTCTTCTCCAAAGTGGATCTCAAAGAAGCCTATCTGCAGCTACTTTTAGACGACGAATCCAAGCAGTGTCTCACGCTGAATACCCCTCTTGGACTTCTCCAGCTTCAGCGCCTACCTTTCGGTGTCTCTTCCTCTGCTGCGATTTTCCAGCACTATTTAGCACAGCTTACTGCCTCTATTCCCGGTTGTGCTAACTACCTTGATGACATTCTTGTAACTGGCAAAGATCATCAAGAGCACCTGCATCATCTGCGCCTACTCCTCACCAAGTTGAAGGAAAATGGCCTCTGAGCGAATCTCGCTAAATGCACGTTCTTTCAACCTCAAGTTCACTACCTGGGTCATATCCTTGATAAGACTGGCATTTGACCTAGCGAACGGAATGTCTCTGCCATTGTCAACATGCCCGCACCGCAGAACATTAAGCAGCTCCAATCATTCATAGGCAAAGCGAACTATTATAGCAAGTTCATTCCACGCTTTGCTTCAGTAGCAGCTTCTCTGAACGCCTTACGCAAGAAAGGTGCTAAATTTCATTGGTCTCAGCAATGTCAACATGCCTGGCAGACTATCAACAAGGCCCTTGTCCACGCTGTCAAGCTGACTCATTTTCAGCCCGGTAAGCTTCTCACTCTCGCCACGGACGCGTCTGATTATGGACTCGGCACCGTTCTCTCCCAGAAGGATCATCACGGACAGGAACGTCCTATAGCCTTCGCTTCGAAGACACTCAACGAGCATCAACGTCACTACTCTCAAATCGAGAAAGAAGCTTTAGCTATTATATTTGGTATTCGCCGTTTCAACGAGTATCTCTATGGCAACCATTTCCTCATCATCACTGATCACAAGCCTCTTGTTCACTTATTCCACCCTGGTAATAAGATCCCTGAACATTCTCTAAGGAAACTACAAAGATGGTCCATATTTCTGTCTGACTACTCCTATCAGATTGTCTATCGTAGCACATCCCAGCATTGTAATGCTGATGCTCTCTCTCGCTTAACTGTAGGTCCTGATACTACTTTCGATTCTCAAGAATCTGCATGTCTTCAGTTAGACATAGAACTTGAAGACACAGTCTCCAGTTTTCCCATTGACGCTACTTGCATCGCCAAAGCGACTGATAAGGATAGTATACTAGCTACAGTACGTACTTATATCCGCAACGGTTGGCCTCTTCACACCAAGCTTCCTACCAGCCTTGCTCCTTATCATCGTCTACAGCATCGTCTCACAATTAGAGCCGGAGAAATACTATTGGAAACAGGCACCCTCTTCCGAGTGGTTATCCCACTTAGTCTACGCAGACAAGTTCTCGACTTATTACATGAAGGTCATTGGGGAATATCACGCACCAAGCAACTCACCCGTCAACACTGCTATTGGCCTGGTATTGACGCCGACATTGAGTGACTCATCCGCCACTGTGACCCATTTGTGATACAATTCCTTTAATTTTGCCAATTGCCACCTTTTCAATACACTAAAAATATAGTACAAACTTACATATTTATTATGATGTTTATATGGTACATGTTTCGCTCCTTTTAGTGAACATCATCAGCCAAACAATCATTAATCTAAGATTGTATAAGATCATAAAACAATTCTTTTGGTTCAAGATTGCTCCTATAAAACTAATTGATAATCTTATAACATTTTAAAAGTCACACAACAATAAAACTATGTCTTAAGCTAACACTTTTTGTCTAAAATCTTCTTCAGTCTAACATTTTATTTTTTTTTTAATTTTTTTTTTTTTTTTTGCTATGGGCTTTACGTCGCACCGACACAGATAGGTCATATGGCGACGATGGGACAGGAAAGGCCTAGGAGTTGGAAGGAAGCGGCCGTGGCCTTAATTAAGGTACAGCCCCAGCATTTGCCTGGTGTGAAAATGGGAAACCACGGAAAACCATTTTCAGGGCTGCCGATAGTGGGATTCGAACCTACTATCTCCCGGATGCAAGCTCACAGCCGCGCGCCTCTACGCGCACGGCCAACTCGCCCGGTCTAACATTTTATTGCCGAAACAAAAAGAATTGTTTTATGATCTTATACAATCTTAGATTAATGATGGTTTGACTGATGTTGCTCACGAAAAGGAGCGAAACATGTACCATATAAACATCATAGTAAATATGTAAGTTTGTACTATATTTTTATTGTATTGAAAAGGTGGCAATTGGCAAAACTAAAGGAATTGTATCACAAGTAGATCTTCAATATGGACAAGGTAAATGAAGTTTATAACCTGCACTGTGACCCATGTCAGATACATCAGAACGCACCGTCATCTGACCTAGCTCCATGGCCTCCTGCTACTTCTCCATGGGAACGAGTACACATAGACTTCGCTGGACCTTTTCTCAACTCTATGTGGCTCATAGTGATAGATTCTCTATCCAACTTTCCTTACGTCGTAGAAATGCATTCTACTACTACAGAAGCTACCATCCGCGCACTTCAGAAGATTTTCACTACTGAAGGTTTACCTCAAGTGCTCATTTCCGACAATGGTCCCCAATTTACTGCCACTCACTTCCAGAACTTCTGTACTCATAATGGCATTCGGCATATTCTGGTACCGCCTTTTCACCCACAGTCTAATGGTGAAGCTGAACATTTTGTATAAACATTCAAGAAAAGCATGAAGAAAGCTGTATCTTCAGGTTTAAGTAAAGATCAAGCATTATTGCAACTCCTAGGACGATATAGGACTATGCCTGGTTCTGACAACCTCACTCCAGCCCACAAGCTTCATGGACGCCCTCATCGCACTTTGCTTTCTTTGTTGCAGCCTCTTCCTGCCCAGCCGCAGCGCTCGCAACCAAAGTTCAACGTTCACGACAAAGTCTATGTCCGGACTTTCAAGTCCAATCCTCCCTGGATACCTGGTATCATCTGCCGTACCTTGGGCCATCATCTCTACGACATCCAGACCGCAGAGAAACGCATCTGCCGCCACCAGGACCAAATCCGCCTCCGCTATCGTCCATCTTTTTCTGTTGATTCTCTTGTAACACCTAACAAATCTATTGCCGAACGAGCTCTGGACCATTTAATCAACATGGGTTCTTTTCAGGATGACTCTACGCTTCTTCGCCCAGCCCAGGCTCCGGACAACACAACAGACACGGCCAACTCTCCAGCCCAGCATAGCTACCGCCGCTTTGCGCCATACCAGCGTAATTAGCAGGGGAGGGTGTTGTGTGTGTCCTCCGCGCTCAAGCTCCGCGCCTACAAGCTCCGCAACCCGCCGCATCACCGATGTTTCCAGAGCCTACGAGAGGACTGCACTGCGCCTGGCATGCTCGTCGGTGACGTCAGCCAGCGCTATATAAGGAGCGAAGTTCCTCGCCTTACCGAGGACTACCCCAGTGTCCAACGGCCAGCCCACACCGCAAGTCAAACATGGAGGCATTCCTCTTAAAAATGTGTCTTGAACAGGTCAACAGATTGCTGGTTGTGAGGTCTCACCCCCGGACATTGCCTCATCTTCCCTGATTCCCGTAGCCATGTCAAGCCCCGAGTCAAGCATTCTGCTACACTCTCAAGTCCTCACCTGTGCTCCGACGACTATCTTAGCATTCTGCGACTTAAGATATTGATGCAAGTTCCTTGCAAGTCTAAGTCCAATACTAGCATTCTACTAACGCAACTCTCCCTACAAGTTACGCTTGTTATTCCACAACGGATAGTTTTCGACTATCCAAGGACATTTCCCAGTGGAATAGACTATCTCCTCAAGATAGGTGTGAATGTGTATATAGGACTCTCTCTTTGTAAATATATTTTTGTGCCACAGCCTTTCAGTCTATCATTTAATAACAGCATTAACTGCGTGCAATCAATCAAGCTTCAAGACAAGTTTCATTATATTTCTTGTAAATACTGTATAAAACTATTGAAGCAATAAACTTTATGTTGTGTTACTGTATACCAAATTCCTTGTATACAACAGTGGACAATAAAATCATTAAAATTATTAAGATACATTTCTAGCTAACCCCTTAGAAACTCAGAAGTTTTTTGCTATATGCTTTACGCCGTACCAACACAGACAGGTCATATAAAGATGATAGAATAGGACAAAAGCTAGGACTGGGAAGGAAGCAACTGTAGCCTTAATTAAATTACAACTCCAGCATTTGCCTGGTGTAAAAATGGGAAACAATCTTCAGGGCTGCCAACAGTAGTGTTTGAACGCATTTCCTGCAGAAAGCAAGCTCGTAGCTACATATCCCAAACTGAGCAGCTCATTCGCTCGGTAATACTCCAGAGAATTCAGAAACACCAGCATTTGTCTTCAAAGTGACAATCAATCCTCAAGTGTGTATAATGTATATCATGATTTGCTTTTATAATGATAGACCATGTTCTTGCTAGAGACAATGAGACTGACTCTGACAACAATAAATTACATTCAAAGCAGTGATTTTACAGGAAAGAAGCAAAACAATCAACTAGCAATCTGTGCATAGCAGAGTCCTTACCCAAATAGTACATGGCCTCAGAACAGAGGAACTCTCGAATGGAAGAACGCAAGACAGCTCTTCCGTCACCACTTCGTGAGTATGGAGTCATACCCGAGCCTTTGAGTTGTAGTTCCCAATGTTCACCTTTCCTGTAACATAATATCAGGTCTGAGAGTTGCTTTGATGTTTTTTTATAATTACATAAGAAGCACAACTTGATGGTTATAAGCCTTGAAAAGAAAAATCACATGACGATATCTAGGTCTGAGATAAAATCGCAAAATATTTGTTTGTGTTACAATGGGATAGAAAGTACGCAATGCCTGCTATATTCTGTTTTCTTTTTTTAATTTGCTTTATGTCGCACCAACACATAAAAGTCTTATGGAGAAAATGGAATAGGAAAGGGCGAGATAGGTTACCGTACAGCTAATAAATGACATTTTTTCTTGCCGTGCAAGCAGTATGTGCCACAGCCATAGGAAAATGCCTCCCAAAGGGAGTGTGGCCCCAGTTCTTATGACAGAGATCGGCCTGGATGTGCAAAGATAGGCTAGAAAGCTGTATATTATTTCCTTTACAGGTTCCATTTAGATGTGTTTTTATTGTGTGCGGGTTGGTAACTGAATGTACTTGTCTTGATTACTGGGAATTGCATCATATCCAATCAAATCTCAGCCAATGGAAATGCTAGTGCCTGCCTGAGCAATGGAGAATAGCGTGTGCTACATTTAATTAGGTTATAAAAGTAAGTGCACTTCTGGAGCTGGTGGGTGGGTGGGTCCCTGGCTCTCATAGTGAACACATCCCTCCTCTACAGGGTATTCCATATATGATTTGCACCATTTCAACTCCAACAGAATGCTTCAGAACTTCCATAGTACATACAGAATGTCTACCACTTCCACTCTGAAAAGACACCCATGTCTCGCCCAGCTATTAACTTAGTTGATCAATCTTCTTGTCTGGATATACCGTTTACCCTTGAGGAAGTCGGAAACACCATCCAAAAGCTCAAAGTAGGAAAGAAAGCAGGTTTGGATGATATAGTGTAAATGAACTAATCAAGAATTTTGGCACAAAGACATTGGAATGGGTCACTGTTCTTCAATCAATGTATTCGGTCTAATGTGACCTCCGGAATAGGGTTAAGGCAAAAGTGCTAACACTCTTGAATCCTCTGGTGTCAGATGACACCACAGGGTTTACTCAAAGCTTAATGACCCATCCGATGGACGAATCACCATCAACAGCATAATATACTCTCACTGCAGAGATGTTTGGAATTGAATCCAGGCATTTGGAACGTAGTCTGGAGACTAGAAATTGTATACCACCACCAACATTCTGATGGTGAAAATTGTTTCCTCCACCAACAGGACTTGAATCAGACGATATAGACTTGATGCCTTAATGATCACAGCCAGCAGGCAGGTTCATATTGTATAAATTTCAGCCAATGACAGTGTCCACTTATGCAAGTTATATGGAAAATGTCACATGATTAATGCTATTTGCTTATAAAAAGTACCTAAATATATTTCTGGGGTGGATTGGTGGGTCCCTAGTCTTGGCCATGAACAAATGATTCTTCTACAAATCATACGAGGTATAATAGATATATATTTTACATTGCAAAATAATGTGATTTAAATGCTAGTGTATACTTTGTTAAGTTTTATCCAGGAGTTCTTTTATTGTCAATAAATCTACCAACATCAGACTATTATATCTGAGCACTTCCGAATATCACCACACTGAGCAGGGATAAGTAAAACCCCAACTATAACTTGCGCTCAGATGGCCAGTGCTTCTATCATCCAAACTACTCAGCCTGCCATAAAGACGTTGATAAAAAGGAGAGGTCCTGAAAGATAGCAAATGAGATACTTTGAATCTCGTAAACCTCATAACGCTCAACTCAGAGGAGAACAAGAATAGACAGAGAAGAGTCTGACTGACGAGATAATGGTGGAGGTAAATGTATTTTAAAGAGGAAACAAGGTCACACACAGATAATGATCCATAGATATCACATGCCTCACAAACTGTGAATTCACAGGAGAAATTAGGGAAACTTGTTATGACTTAAGTTACGATAGTAGTTCATAGAACATGCTTACCTGTTGATATATTCTCCCAGTAGATGTGCTCGACCATCACCAAGTTGCATGGCCCAAACACCAAACTGATGACCTCCGTAACGGTGAGCTAGAGGAATAGAGCTGTCAAGAACTCTAGCTCCGGCGATAAACTCAACAAATTCTTGCGTCTCAGTGATGCTGGGGTCCATATCAAGAATATTTACAAGGGCATCCTTAGAATAAGCTACCAATTTCAAACCTTCACGCAGTGGGGTGGGTGACACTTCTGAGAAAACAGCATTTTGAACATTTCTTCGAACATAGTTTTCTTTTATTTCATCTAGAGGTAGCTGTAACAGTTTGAGTTCGGAAAATTGCCATTCTGACATGCTTTTCTTCAGAGGTTCACACAGGGTTTCTTTCTCCATCATTAGAGATGTATAATTTCTCAAAAAATGTGTGTGCTTCAATGACACTCTCGAAAAAGTGCCCCTGACAAGAGAAGTATGTATTAGAGCAATAACTAACCTCATTAAAAGACCGTACATGAATAATCTACAAAATTACTTTGTATCAACTCAGTCCTGATGAGAAACATGACAAGACAGTTAGCACTCATTTCAATACGCTTTTCCGCCATATTTTTTTGAAATACTTGTTATTTGATCGTCTTTTGTTGTCGTACACTGCCTTCGAGCATACAAATAGATAGAGGGGGCGCTGCCAGCAGAACGTGGCGCCAAGATACAAATCAGCTGATGTTGGGCACGTATCGTAAATTGCGCGGGCCATCGGTGTAAGCGGGGAGATTTCAAGGATTCATTGTCGACAAACCAGACCTTTTCTATGCAATTTTGATGTGTTACAAACATAAAAAAAACACGTATTTTCGTTTATGTGATAAGTGAATTACACCAGTCTGAAAGAATATAGCAAAAATAGTCACTTCTTGCTCTGCTTATAATTGCAGTCAGAGATTTGAAAAGGGGAGTAAGATATTTTTTCACGGGTAAAGATTAAAATCTGTAACTGAAAAGACACTGTCTTGATTTCGTAGAGTATCTAGGCTGCCAGGGAAAACGAGTATAAGTCAGAAAATGACTTGTACTCTTCTCCCATACATAGATATTAACATGTTTACTTGTACCGTTGGGACCAAATGAAATATTAGGCCTTGGTACATATAGTTTAGTTATGACTTATAACTACATCGTGGACATATCTTACTTTGAACTTTTTTGACATAATCGTTTTACTTGGTAGCCTAAATTTATTTCTGTACCTCACAGCACAGTCGTAAGTCGAGCACCATGACTACGCGGCTGAGCCGGATTTCCGGACATAGAAAGTTCTAATTCCGGTGCTGACTGGCCATCCTTAGAGTAGTGGTTTTCCAATACTCCTTCCAGGAAAATACCAGGATGGTACCTTGTTTAAAGCCCCCCCACCAACCTACCTGAATCCTAGACCTTAAAAACTAGTTACACACACTAGGTTATCAGACAAATTCAACAAACACCTGAGGATGAGGGGATGATGGCCAATATGTCCCAAGCCACTCAAATGAAGTAACATCATCATTTATTTAATGTAAGGTATAAATGTTTGGGGAGGGGGAATAACATTGGGTTATTGTGGGATACATTGCTGGATATCACCCTCTAAGCATAACTGATTATGTTATTAACTTATTTCAATTTCCCTTCAGACCCCAAATTGCTGAAGAAATGGGTCATGAATATGAACATAGAGGGTTTTCAACCATCAAAATTTAGTAAACTTTGTTCAAAGCATTTTGAACCTAGCTGCTTCGACAAAGAGAGGTTTGGCCATCCATTTCCTCTGAAAGGAACAGTTCCAACTGTTTTTGAATTTCCAGAACACCTGAACAAACATTCCAGGCATCGTAAGCCACCTAAAAGTCGAAACACCCCTTGCACTTCATCTTTACTTCCAGTAATTGAAAGTAATGATAACTGAGCAGCATGCTCCATCCACTGAAAACACTCCCAATACTAGTTCTAACATTCCTGGCAAATCTAAAAAAAAAGTATTACATTGGTGATTTTGAAGAAAGTGACATGAATTCCCCCAAAAAGGCAAAGAGATGTCTCTTCAATGCACACAGCACAATTTGTTCTCAAAACCTACTGAAACTAAAAACAAGAATTAAGAAAATAAATAATTATTTAAATTCATTGGTGGCTCATTTACAGAAGGAACTAATGATAAATGAAAATGCTGCAGCAATGTTAAAATTCAGTAAAACTCTTTTATATTCACTACATTTGTTTATTTTTCCAGATGTGTGCCACATGCTGAAATTGGTGAGGAATTCTTTGGCTTCTTTTGGCACAATTTTTAACAGTGAAGGTAATGCCATAAAATGGACATATGTAGAAAAACTAGTGCAAATACAACTAGAAGAGGGATTAACACTTGCTACTAAGATTCGTAGTGCCATATTAATTGGGAATCGGAAAAGATGAAAGTCAAATTAGCAGCCCAAACTTTGAGTAACAGTGTGGTTCAGTTACTCAGGTATTTGAAAAATTCAGGGTATGATTTATTTGAAGACTGTGAAGCTACAGCTGAATTTGTAGACATTTTTAATAACTTATTTGACAGTTTGAACAGCAGGAATATATTACAAAAGGGATTTAAGTGTGCATTCTCTCCCAAAACAGAGGTTTTTATAAAGGATTTCCTCAGCAAGGCAGAATCATACATCATGCAGCTATTAAAATCAAGTTCGTTAGACTCTTCTGTTCTTCACTCAAGAAAGAAGACTGGATTTCTTGGATTTTTGGTGTGCCTCTATAAGTATTTAGTCCTCAGTGAGCAGCATAAATTGAAATACCTGTTATTGTACAAATTCAGTCAGGACCACTTGGAGGTACTGTTCTCTGCCATTAGAAGGAGAGGTGGTGAAATCAATAACCCTACTGCTGCTCAGTTTAAAGCTGCGTACCAAAGATTGCTGGTTCGCCAAGAGGTTAAAGGAGCAGATTCAAGCAACTGCATTGCCTTGGATCAAATTAATATATTGAGTGCATCTAGCTCCGAGCCCAGTTCAGATTTACAGTGTCATGCAATTCTCGCAGTATCACAGGATAGGGTTGCAGATATCCCACTAATTCCAGGTTTTGATCATGACTACTGTACTCATCCAGCATTTGAACAGTTGTCCCCATATGTGAGTGATGTGACATACCGGTATATTGCTGGATTTGGAATGCACTATGCTTGAGTGCTCTGAGGAGTGCCACAGAGAACTACACGGACTACGCTTTAATCAAGGAGAAGATGTACTCTGGAGATGAGGGATTAATCGTGCCCTCCTAAGATGTGATAGTGTTGTGTAAGGTGACTGAAAGTGCACTCAGAAATATTAATGTACTAAAAAGAAGTTTGTTGAGGTCAGTGAATGGAACCTTGTTTTATTGTATAAAGGACCATTTACTTGAGCAAGAACTTGCACAGAGCCATGAAATTGACTTGGTTAAGTTAATTGTGAAGTATTATGTCAATTCCAGAATGCGACATGAATGTGCTAAGGAAAAAGAGAAAAGAGACAGGAAAAAAAGTAAGAAGTGTATTGAACAAATAGATATTGTTCAATCATCAGTGATTTAGGACAGTATTGTGAAGACATGCAGTTCTGTGGTTTTCAAAACATTCCTGATCAGCAGCCTGGAGAAGAATGGTGAATAACTTACATGTAAATATTTGTTTCCTGCGTTCTATCATCCATTTGGGTATTAACTGTCTGCAGCTGTTTTGGTGACTTGTAGCCTACATGACTTCCTGTCTTTCATCATATTGTACATTTTAAGGATAGTTTTGTGAATGTTACATCTAATTAGGCTTAACTAGCCTACCTCAGTTATAGTTTTGTGTTCTATCACACATTTGTGTATTAACTGTCTGCAGCTGTTTTGGTGACTTGTAGCCTACATTACTTCCTGTCTTTCATCATATTGTACATTTTAAGGATAGTTTTGTGAATGTTACATCTAATTAGGCTTAACTAGCCTACCTCAGTTATAGTTTTGTGTTCTATCACACATTTGTGTATTAACTGTCTGCAGCTGTTTTGGTGACTTGTAGCCTACATTACTTCCTGTCTTTCATCATATTGTACATTTTAAGGATAGTTTTGTGAATGTTACATCTAATTAGGCTTAACTAGCCTACCTCAGTTATAGTTTTGTGTTCTATCACACATTTGTGTATTAACTGTCTGCAGCTGTTTTGGTGACTTGTAGCCTACATTACTTCCTGTCTTTCATCATATTGTACATTTTAAGGATAGTTTTGTGAATGTTACATCTAATTAGGCTTAACTAGCCTACCTCAGTTATAGTTTGATATAGCCTGAGTATTTAGAACAGCTGAACAACATTTGGTGTGTGTGCTTTTTCATATCTGATAGTGGCTGATAACCTAGATGTTAGGTTGTTCTATGTGCGTTCATGCATGATAGCGGCTGATAACCTAGATGTTAGGCCCTGTAAAACAATAATTATCATCATGCCTAAATGTACATCTGCAAACTAAATGTGAAGGTCTGTGAATAAGTGTGATGATGGTGATAGCTGTTTTTTAAAATAACAGAACCTTGAGGTTATCACCTGCATTATTGGTAATTTCAAACTTTCTTTGACCCTAATTATTATAGGTGCAGAGGGGACGATTGCGTTATTATCGGTCACGTTTCTTGATTTATAATGCTTAACCAGCATTAAATCGGCCTTATTAGAAATGCAGGTTATTGGTATGTTTGTTGAGTTTATTATTTGCAGCACTGTGAAAATATTTTTAAAATAACTATTTCAGACGAATATTACGGAGAAAAATTAAACTTGTGAAATTAGGAGAACTAAAATAGGTTAACAACGTGAGACCTATTCGCGTCACCGTATCGCTTAACTGATACATAAACACATCAGAATATCACACATATAAAATTATACTTAACATTTTTCATACAAAAAAGGAATGGAAATATTCCTAGGGGATTGCATTTATCACCATCTTCAATAGTTTAAATCAATTAATCATAAGGAGCACGCTTAAATCGGGATTTAAAAACACTCCGCAATGCTCTTCTTATGGAAGACCGCCTTGTTTTGCCCTACATCAGCTGATCACTCAGAGCTTGATGTTGGTGCCACGCTTGGCCGGTAGAAACATACGGAGCGCCCTCTCTATCTATTTCTATGCTCGAAGTACACTGCCTTTGAGCATGTTCGAAGTATACTGCCACGGAGAACATATATCAATAAATTTTGTACATTATTTCCATCTAGCTTGCTCGCATGTCAATAAATATGAAATATTAAGTTTCATAAGATCATACTATTTTATATTTCACTCTGGTTCCATTATTTGAGTTGAAGATTTTGCTAATATTGAAATATTTAAAAGGAAATATTATAACCTCCATGTGTGAATTTGTATATGTTGGCTAGCCTGGATCATTTTGTTGTGTCGTGTCGGTGTCGTGGCAGCATTCAGCAGTTCAATGCTTTGGTGAGATTTCTGTTCTGTATTAAAGCATTGTAGGAAAAGAAATATTCGATTAGAATGACATACACTGAAGAATATATCAAATCAAAGTTGGTAAAGGAGCTTGATGCTGTGCACGTCGTAAGTACGCCTGTTGCAGGAGAACTGTGCTCGTAGCTTTATAGATCGCCCTAACATAAGAGACCTGAGTAGACTTCTTATAGTGATCTACCGGCTTACATTGTGTTGAAGTAGTAAAATGGCATCGGAACACCCTTTCAATGGATCAGTGTTGCTTGCTCTATCTTTTGCGGTTCTATTACGTTGGTGCGTCTCCCTGCATCCGCATTCCGGAGAGGGTAAACCTCCAATGTATGGTGACTATGAAGCTCAGAGACACTGGATGGAAATTACTTACAATTTGCCATTGAAAGACTGGTATTTCAACACCACAGACAATGATCTCATGTACTGGGGACTTGATTACCCTCCACTCACTGCTTATCACAGTCTTGCCTGTGGCTATTTTGCTAGTCGTGTGAATCATTCATTTGTTGCCCTTAAGTCTTCACGTGGTGTTGAAAGTTACGAGCATAAAGTGTTTATGAGAGGAACAGTCCTTTTAGCAGATCTTCTCATCTATATTCCAGCTATTTTGTGGTATTTTTCTTTCAAGACAACATCTGAGCAAAGCAGAATTGTTGGTGGAGGAGATGTTTCGAAGCATGTGGGAACATTGAAATGTGACAGTGATTCGCAAGTTCTGACAATATATATAGCCCTTCTCTATCCGGGACTGATCCTGATTGACTATGGACACTTTCAGTACAACAACGTATCCCTTGGATTGACTGTTGCTGCAGTAGCTGCAATATGCCGGAACCGAGAACTAGTGGCATCCGTTTTATATTGTTTAGCACTTAATTATAAACAAATGGAGCTATATCATGCTTTACCCTTCTTCTTTTATCTTCTTGGACAGTGTCTTCCAAAGAAAGGACAATCCTTCATCAGATTAAATTACGTTAAGCTCATAAAGATTGGATTTGTAGTAGTGCTATCATTTGTTATTGTATGGTTACCATTTTTAAATAACTCTCAGCTTGTGTTACAAGTAATTCACCGTTTGTTTCCTTTGGACCGAGGTGTTTTTGAAGATAAAGTTGCTAATGTCTGGTGTGCTATAAATGTTGTGTATAAACTTCGCAGTGCTTTTACTAACACCGCAATGGCAAAAATCTGTTTGTGTGTTACTCTATTTGCAGTGCTGCCTAGTAGCATTGACTTGTTACTGCGCCCAAATTTTCGAAAGTTTGTTGTAGCCTTAATTAATTCTTCGCTAGCATTTTTCTTATTCTCATTCCAAGTGCATGAGAAGAGCATTCTGCTTGCTGCTGTGCCAGTGATATTGTATCTGCCTAATGAACCATTAACATGTTTCTGGTTTTTGCTTGTCTCTGTATTCAGCATGTTGCCATTATTCATTAAGGATGGTTTATTGATTCCATGTTTCGCTGTGACAGCATTCTATGTTATGTCCATTTTTCTGACAATAGATTTTGAGTTCAAGGAGCCTGACTGTAGTAATTCAGAGGTTGGAATTTTAACATTTAAGCCTCACATAATTGATAAAGGGAAAAGACCTTCAAGAAAAGATCTGGAGATACTTCCTAATCAAATTCAATCCCATTCAGTGAAGAAACAATGTTTACAATTTTTGTTCATTGTCTCCATGATAGGCTGTGTTGTCCTTACATTTTGTGCTGCTGTTCTGAAGCCACCCTCAAAATACCCTGATCTATACACTCTCATTATATCTGTCTACTCCTGTGGACATTTTTTACTTTTCTTTTTTTATTTTAACTACAGACAGTTTTGTTATACTTTTCCTGCCAAAAGATAGTTTGCCATAGATAAGTACAATGTATGTCGATGAAGGTATCGCATGTGAATTGTGTATTTTTTGAGATTCACAAGGCCTACAATGGGCTAAAGTGCACAGTACAGGTCACCAGCAACTGTCAAATACGTACCGAGGTTAGTCAATTGAATATAGTCTGATATTTTCGTATATGTATCTGAATGTTGAACTGATCCGTAGTGTATTGGTGTCTTTGGAATGTGTGGCTGGTGCTGGAGGTTGAGAATAACTTGAATCTTTGGTAGAAATATAGAGTCCGCCCCGCAAGGATTAGGTAACATAATATGTTCGTTTCAGTGCTGCTATTCTTACCTGGAAATGATTCTGGAGGAGAGATGTGTTCATTACGCTTGCCGGGGTCCAATCCACCCGCCCCTTAGAAATATATTCACTTTTATAACCTAAGTGATCCATGCGCCATTATCCATTGCTTCCGGCAAGGATCACGGGCATTGGCTGATGTTACCAACCACTGCAAAAGAAAAAAAGACTAAAGAGGACCGCGAAGTTTGAAAGTGTCAGAGCATCGGACGGTAAGCTTACACTTTCTCAATTCCTCCCTTAATCTCAGGGCTTACGGCAAGGAAAAAAAGGCCATTTATTAGCCAGACCAATCTCTGTCATACCGAGCTCGATAGCTGCAGTCGCTTAAGTGCGGCCAGTATCCAGTATTCTGGAGATAGTAGGTTCGAACCCCACTGTCGGCAGCCCTGAAAATGGTTTTCCGTGGTTTCCCATTTTCACACCAGGCAAATGCTGGGGCTGTACCTTAATTAAGGCCACAGCCGCTTCCCTCCCACTCCTAGCCCTTTCCTGTCCCATCGTGCCATAAGACCTATCTGTGTCGGTGCGACGTAAAGCAACTAGCAAAAAAAAAATCTCTGTCATGAGCACAGTGGCCCCTTTGGGACCACGCTCCCTTCAAAAGGCTTTATCTATGGCCATTGCGCACACTGTCCGCATGGCAAGAAAAATAAAATATAGCTATATCACACCAACAGTTTGCAGCAGTGCTATTCTATTCACCTCTACTCACCTCAGCGCTACTAGTGGAAACCTAAGTATTAAACAAAGGACAGTCTCTTCGTGTGCACCACATAGTGGTACCTCGTGTTACTGACATTGCGGGGAGGACTCTAGTTGTACAAAAATTTAGAAGAACAAACTAGCTCAATCTGAAAACATAGCTCGGAATAATAATAATAATAATAATAATCTATGGCCTCAGTAACAGAGTTGCATATCTCCTGAACTTTTTCAGAAAGGTGGACGAAATGCACCGAACGACAATGTAGAATATGAAGATGGAAAAGTGGAAATAGTAAATTCGTTCAAATACCTGGGAATAACCTTGCAGACTACTGGGACGTTCAGATTACACATAAAAGACAAAGCAGTTGCAGCCATGAAAGCCATGTACGACATCAACTATTTACAGCAGTTATCCTTAAAAACAGCTATGCGCCTATTCAACACAAAGATCCTACCAATACTCACCTATGGAATCCATTTGATATGGGAAAGACTAACAAAGAAAGACTTGGCCACCTTTGAAGGAGTTAAAGCATAATTCCAAAAAACCATAATGGGAATCTCAAAATACACACATTCCTGCCTAACATACGAACTAGCACGAGAACCCTTCCTTATTGAAGAACTGAGGATAAAACTACCATTACCATCCACAAAGAATGTAGAAGCACACCTAGCAGAAAGACAAAAGAAGAGAGAAGAAATTCCGCTGGAGTTCTACAGCACAGATGCCATGTTGGATCGAAATTTGACAAACGCCAACCAGAAGCTAAGACGTGATAATAAAACTAGCAGTGCACGAGTACCACCATAAAATATGTAAAAAATATATCTTATCCCGATCCAAGTGAAAACTGTGAGTGCTCATTGTGTGGTCAGTTCTGTGACATATATCACATCACAAGATGTAAGAACGACAACAAATCTCTGTATGATTATAGCAAAGACTAATATGGTCAATAATCTATTTAATGCGCATGAATGCGCTTTTCTAATAATAATAATAATAATAATAATAATATTAATATCTCCTGAAATGGTGCCATTAGGATTGCCAGATTTCAAAGATTTTATTTATTTAGTGTATGGCATTAGGAAACTGGATAAATATATTGCAAAATAACTGCTTAATATTTTGAACTTGGTTGCATTAAAAAAATCTGGACTGGATTTTAGAAATTTAAAGAACTCTTCATAAGAATAAGGAAAATAGAATTTTACAACAATTTGTTATTCTGCTTTTGAGTTCATCAACAGAATTCTAATTCTTACATATACCTATTTGGGATTCATTAATTTTAATTTAATGTGGAATTCATTTTGGAAGATAAACACCTATATTGAATCTTATTTTTCTCATGTAGAAAATTCTGGTCATCACATTCGCTTGTTTCTCCACCCGTGATGTTTTTAGATTAATTTAATTACCTGTACTAGTACCACATGCTAGATCAAAGAAAGTTACTCTCAAAGTCTGATCAGAACCAGAAGCTCACAAACTCAACAAACAAACTTCCAATTTTAATCAGAAATATGGAATTTGCTATTGACAAAACATCAAGTTTGATTCCCATGCTGCAATTCAGCTATTCTGCATGTAATTTTGAAAACACGGAAGAAGTTTACGGCAGATTTCTTTTTAAATACAAGATACTTAAAATAAAGCTAAAATATGGGAGATCTGGCAACCGTACATGCCATCTAGGCATGTGATACTAGATACTGTCTCGCATTCTTCTGAACATTTTTTGTCTAAGCTAATAAAATTTGCCCAGCAACACTGACTGTGCTCCCAGAAATCTTCACCCTGCCAACAACATGGAGTGTCAAGATTACTTGCTCATGGGGCACAAAACAGTGCAGGTAAAAATTGCTTGCCTTACACAGATTTCTCTCTTCCAGCTTTCAGTAGGTGGTTAATGACAGTAGTAGTCTTAGATTCATTAGCAGAAATATCTTTCTCATCAGCTCGTAGACAAGCCTTGATGCACAATTGACGGGTAGTGCGATTGTTGCTTTTAGGTATCTGGCTTTTGCCTTTTCTAGTACTGGGACTTCTTTCCCGCTTAGCTTTTCCCATATTAGCTGTATGGCATATGTCAGAATTGGGATAATCTTGGCAATAAATTGTTCCATTGCTGTCTCTATGGATAGTTGTGTAATGTTAAGCTTGATATCCGTATTGATAGTTCACACAAATGCAAAGAGGAGAGGAACTTCACCTAATCAATACTAGTTTATTATTATTATTATTATTATTATTATTATTATTATTAAAAATACAGAACCGGTTTCGACCCTAACGGGTCATCCTCAGCTGAACATACATATAACACATCGTACAATTGCAAACATTACCATATTTAGAAAGGAATATCACGTGACGGTAACGTGTCAGGTTGTACTCATGAGTAGGGCATTCGTCAAATTGCGCATCTGAGAAAAGTGAATATTCCTATACTTAAAACTAACTTATTGAGTGTACATAAAATGAAAACAACATATGCGCAAAACACTTCATGCCTGTGAATATTCGAATTTATGACTTGCACTGTTTCTTAGTTCTTCAGTTTGACTAAAAACTAACTTATAAGTATTCATAAAATAAAAACATGTGCGTAAAACATTTTCATGCTTGTGAATGATCGAGTTCCTTGCACTATTTCTTAATTCTTCAGTTTGAGTGTTATCATTAAGTCTAGTTGTCCACAACTGTGCATTATGTTAAAAATTCAATGGCTTGAATTGTAATATGAGTTACATTTAAAATACCAATATCTCATTTTAAAAAAATATTTTGTCACATATGTGCACAAAGGATAAGAACACTTTGCATCTCTAAAAGGCAAAATATAGACGTAGTGTGGATTCAGTTGAGGCTTGGATGGAAGTGTAGAAATTGCAGCTTGTCGTATATAAAATCCAGTTGTTTACATTGAAAGATGAGTCATAATGTCCTTTGCCATATTAAAATGATGTGTTACATTAAACCAGAGTGGAGGCTCCTTTCTTGTAGTTGTGTGATATTGTAAGAATTGTTGCTATTGTGGTCTTGAGGTTGTATATGGTTTGGGAGCACGTTGTGTACACAATTTCTACACTTCCATCCAAGCCTCAACTAAATCCACACTACGTCTATATTTTTTTATGTTTTTATTTTATGAATACTTATAAGTTAGTTTTTAGTTTAGTCAAACTGAAGAGCTAAGAAACAGTGCAAGTCATAAACTCGAACATTCACAAGCATGAAATTGTTTTACGCATATGTTTTCATTTTATGTACACTCATAAGTTAGTTTTAAGTATAGGAATATTCACTTTTCTCAGATGCGCAACTTGATGAATGCCCTACTCATGAGTACAACCTGACATGTTACCGTCACATGATATTCCTTTCTAAATATGGTAATGTTTGCAATTGTACGATGAGTTATATGTATATGTATGTTCAGCTGAGGATGACCCGTTAGGGTCGAAACCAGTCCTGTATTTTTAATAATAATAAACAAGTATTGATTGGGTGAGTTCCTCTCCTCTTTGCATTAGTTGTTTAATGTTCTTTATGCCAAAAATTGTTTTTATGGCAGCCGTTGCATGATCTTTCACATGTACTCTAAGATGAGTTTGTTGTTTGCAAAATGATTCCCAAGTACTTAAAGGTGTTTTGCTCTAAAATGTCTGTAGGTTGGCTCTATGACATTGTGTGCTAACCAGCCACTAGATGGCACTGTTGTCTACGTCTGTGGTAGAGTTCAACATTATCCGATCAGTATAACTTGCGCTGTTGCGGCATAAAGATGGCCACGCCACTTTCTCTTTGCACCAAGGAAGAACAGCGTTCTGTAATCCATTTTTTGTGGTCTGAGGTTGTACCAGGAGCGGAAATGCATAGAAAACTTTCAGCACAATACAGGGACAATGTTTTTCCACAGCAAAATGTTTACCAGAGGATTGAACAGTTCCAAAGGTGTCATACGTGCATGAAGTATGAGGAAAAATCTGGGCGTTCATCTGCAGCTGTAACTGATGCCATTATTGATAAAGTGCGTGATATGATCCTGAATAACAGACGAGTGACTGTTGATGACGTGGCAAACCTTATGCACATCAGCCATGCTTCTGCTTATGAAATCATGCATAACAGGCTTCACTTTCACAAAGTCTGTTCGAGATGGGTTCCAAAACAACTCTGTGAAGAGCAGAAGCGCAATCATGTGAGAATCTGTCAGCCCCTACTGAACCGCCATGCTAACGAAGGTGAAACATTTCTGAAAAGTATCATCACTGGAGATGAAACATGCTTTCACCACTTCGAACCAGAGAGCAAATCTCGTAGCATGGAATGGAAGCGTCTGCTAGTCCTCAGCCACTACTATATTGCGTGAGTCAAGGCATTCATGATTCCACTGTGATTTCATCTTTGGTGCCTTTGGGGGTATTTATGTAGCAGTGAGCACTAACAGATCAGTGCATATTACAAGGGTATTTTCCTCTCCATTAATATTTTCTACATTCCCGATGAGTAGAAGCATGAGACCTGTCCAGTTGGTCTTCATGCTCTGGACAGGACCAGATACCAAGAATATCCATTGTCTTTCGAAGTTTAAATATATATCCTTGTTCTCTTTTTGTATTTTGAACTTTGATGGCTGAAGATGTCCTTCAGCGAGGATGAAACATGTACCATGATTTAATATTATCCTGAAAGGAATAAATTTAATTTGTGTTCTAAGGATGGAATTCTCCTGAAAGTACCATAACACTTGAAAGTTTTACGCTTGGGAACTGCTGTCTGTAACAGGAACCCTACACGTCACTGTCAAGCGGCAGGGTGAGGAAACCACAATTTTCTGCGTGCAGTACGAAGTTTTACAGTTGCTTTCTCATCTGATATAGGAAACATATGGCTAAGGTTTGTTACATAGCCATACTAACTACTTAAAACTGTGATTTTTTTTTTTTTTTGTGCACACCATGTATATTATCACTTCTGTTTAGTTCTTAGTCCCATGGTCAAGGGTTAGTGTGCCTGCCTCTTACCTGCAGACCCCAGATTCGAATCACAGCCAGGTCAGCAATTTTTTTTACCTGCACTAACAACCCTGGCCCTATTATTTCAAAGGCCGGTCATCAGTTTGTATGCCGAGACTGAGAAGCGCAAGTGGCAACATTGTACTAAGAATGCTCGGCTCAGTAATCTATGCATAATGTTGGTCTGAGCACGCATCACTAGTGTGATATTGAACCACGTAGGAGGTACACACTTGTTCTGTAACACATACCAGTCACTGTGTTAATAATAATGTTTTGCATCCATAGGGGCCTGGAGCAGGTCTTTCAAGTTAATGCTCTGTAGGCGACCTTCATATCTGTAAGGATGGGGCTCTACCTAAGATAAATTCTAATGTTCAAGATGGCACAGACACCCTGCCCCTAGTCAGAGTTAATATCCTGGCCAGGATCTGAAGCCACTGTGCCTCGAACCAAACCCATTTAGACATGGAGTCGGACATAGTGCTGATTATTTTTACATGTGTAAGTGAATAGTGGGCAGTGATGGATAAGAAACCAGGAGTTACACTGCACAGTTTAAATTAACAGTGATCACATTTGCAGAAAATGTCATTCTTGCTGCAGCATGTGAGTTTTGTGTAGAGCTGTCACATGTACTCTTATGGCATAAATAAAAACGCCAGTTGCAGTGTGTCAAAAAGACAACTTTATCACTTTTGGGACTTAAATCAGTCCATTCTGCAGAGATTGGAAAAGAACTGTTAAAATATTTAAGTAAATGGTAGCTGTTCAGTTTCACATGAAATGTTACCGTTAAAAGGTGCTGGAGGTGTGCAGGAATACTGAAATATCACAGTTTAAAGCAGGCAGAGGGTGTCTGAGTAGACTGTAGAGGAACAGCCTTTCTCTTCGTAGAAGGATGTCTTTGTGCCAGCTGTTGCCAACGGATCGTACCACGACAGTGGTGGTATTCCATCCGTACAGTATTTTAGATTCAGAATTAGATTTGCACTCTTTTCCCTCTCCCTTTTTTTGAGGTTAAAAATGACTTTTAAAAGCAAGAAAACGATGCAAGTAAATACGGTATTATTTCCGAGATCAGTGAAATATTTAATTTTCATTTGTTTCGTGGCCTCCCTATTCTTTTACTGATTTTCATTTGTTTTGTGGTCTCTCTATTCTTTTACTGACCGGGCGAGTTGGCCGTGGGCGTAGAGGCGCGCGGCTGTGAGCTTGCATCCGGGAGATAGTAGGTTCGAATCCCACTATCGGCAGCCTTGAAAATGGTTTTCCGTGGTTTCCCATTTTCACACCAGGCAAATGCTGGGGCTGTACCTTAATTAAGGCCACGGCCGCTTCCTTCCAACTCCTAGGCCTTGCCTATCCCATCGTCGCCATAAGACCTATCTGTGTCGGCGCGACGTAAAGCCCCTAGCAAAAAATTCTTTTACTGATGACTCGTTTCTTCATAGGATCAGAATTCTTCTATTTTCTTCTAAGAGGGGAGGATCTTTTCTTTTATTATCCTCAAAGAATACTTACTTATCTCTACCTGAAAATTTACATCTCTGCTCATTTTAATGATATAAAGAGGTAAGAATTCTAAAACCGTAAGAGGATAGAAATAATGATAGTTAACAGCACAGCAAATCATTCCTACGAAGGTGTACACAACTTTTAAAAAAATGGCCTGTTGTCTTTTCTTTCTGTACAGACACACCCAGGTCAGGCCAGAAGGGGTTCTTCTCTACAAGTTTTACTGTCATGTTGTTCTTAAACAAGTTTATTCATCATAATCTGAGTTTTATCGACCTCTCTGTCCTTTCATTTGTATTTCTGCGATTTATTTTGGTGCTCTGCCATCATTAATTTCAATTAGCTTCCTTCTCTGAATCAGTGGTAGTGTTGGTTTTTGGATCCCAAGATCACAGTTCAGACCTGGCTAAGGTATTCAGATTTCTGAAGGGCAGAAAGGAAGTCCATTCAACACTCCATGTTCATAATGTTGGCATGTGAAAGATCTAACACATTTGATGTTTATTTGACAAAATCACAACTTGGCCATAGATTGGCTAACAAATATTCAGGCAGCCTAAATGCCATCAAATTAAAATGCTTGCATAAGGTAGCTGGGGCCATACGATTACTATAATAATGTCCATTAAATTAAATTGTATTATGAACCCCAACTATAACTATTGAATTACCAGTTGTCCCAGGTTTCATTGCTGTATAATACGTGAAACTTTTAGTGATATTTCGGCTCCCTAGTGCTGAATCCTTAGACCTCAGTTATCTTCGAGATTCATATTGGCTACGTTTGACACACAAACTATAAATCAATTAGGCATCACCGTGCGACATCTGGCGTACACGTTACGTACTAGTGCTTTTGTTTACTGAGCAAAGCCAAGGTGATATTTTTGAGAATTCATGCTAGGAACAAGATTCGCGTAGAGAAATGTTATATAATGTGTGTGACACAGTTGTTGGTTTAAATATTAAAGGTTTAGAAAATTTATATCGATCGATCATTCTATCAATTCAATTCAGATTTCAATTTCATTCAGTTAGCCGTGTTAACTGGAACCGGGGTAGCTCCCTCCTTACTCCTCACCCCCGTAAAACCAAGTATCAATAAAAGTTTCGCGGACTATACGATTCCTTCCATAACTTAAGCTAACCAGAAGCTGAGATTTAAAGGGCTTTCATGAACATATTGATGGTTTTACAAAGTTAGAAACACTATAGAATCTACATGGCTCCATGTGAAAGCATCTGTTCCAGAATATAACCGAAGGAAAAGCCTCTACACCGGCTACCTCGCCACTTACATGTTTAACAGTGCAAAATAGCAGCCGAAGACAAATTCAGCAAATTTTTGGAAATCGTCCGGGACATTTAGTGGTGAAAAGAACTGAAGGACTAAATTCCAGCACCTCAGCATCTCCAAAAACCATAAAAGTAGTTAGCGAGACGTAAAGCCAGTAACATTATTATGAAGTCTTTGCAAAGTGGATGTATTGAACCAATGAATATTAAAAGCGAGCTTCTTTTCGTTTTTAAGCAAAGTAATACCTTTGATATATAATGAAGAATGAACGAAAGTTCCCAGCACTCCAGCTTGTCCTTCAAGTGAAGTTTCTCCAAAGGACCGAGAAATCTCCTGATTGAGTATGGTACCAAAAGTCTTCAACAGAACTGTTACAAAACAAATCTAACAAACCTGAAATCAGCACGGTGATAGCGTACATCCAGAAACGATAGGGCTGTAAAAGGTTTTCTTTTAGCTTTCCCTGATGAATTTAGAGAAAAATCAGAATTGTACAATGTCTCATTGTTTTCTCTCCCCTTGAACTGTTTTTGGGTGCCAGGTGTTTGAATTATTATTTTTTGTCTATTGAACATTATTGTAATAAATTCATAGTTTAATGGGTTACTGTATTTCTCTCATTGTTATGGCTAATTCTGACATTTACTGAAAATCAGATGTTTGTGGTTTTATTTGATCTTAAGTGAATAATTGTTAAAAATTTTCCACTGAAAATCTTTCTTTTCCTGTTCTGCTTGTGCACTTTCTGACTAAAGAAAAAACTGAGCGGGCTCTTGTACGGAAGATTTAGAGGCAAACTTTGCCTACCTTGTCCCGTGCTATAAAACCAAAACCAAACCCCATGGCACAACAGTCCCAAAGGGCCATGTCTTACCAAGCAACCACTGCTCAACTTGAAGGCCTGCAGATTGCGAGGTATCATGTGGTCGACACAACAAATCCTCCCGGCTCTTATTCTTGGCTTTCTAGACCGGGGCCGCAATCTCGCTATCAGATAGATCCTAAATTGTAATTTCGTAGTCTGAATAGACCTCGAACCCGGGGCCTCCGAGTAAGAGGCACCACAGAACCAGCTTTTCCGGTACCATGGTCTTTTGTAAAATAATGTTTCTTGTTTTATCTTGCTCTTTAAAAATTTTGACCAATATACACTTTGCCAAGAAGGTGGTGTTTATGGCAATTTGTAACATATATTTACTTTGAAACTTTTTCTGAAAGCCTAGAAGTGCTCTCTTTTATTGACGAATTGTAGATGAACCTTCATGTGTTTACTCACCAAGAAATCATCTTGATAATTTGGCCCTTCTTTCTGGTCATGGTTGTTCTTGGAGACATTTAAATTTTCAGCCAATTGCTTTTTTATGTCAGGAAGTGTGCATTATTTTCTGGCCTTATTTATAGAAAGTCTTATCTGTTCAGTATATAGGCCTAATTCATACTAGTCAAAAAACTTGCAGTCAACATGGCTTACATATCACTTGAATGTGCGTTTCATAAAATTTGACAGGTACGTCTGATTATTCATCAGATTGATCATCTTATTTCTTCTAACAATTAATGACAGCATTGTAATTTTGACATTTTCATAAAATTGTCATTTATAATGTGAACTGATTAACTGTCCTTACATTTGTCATTCTAGTATAAAGTATAGTGAGAATGATTCGATCTGCTGCTGCCGCTCCGCCCCCACCCCCCTCCCCCTTTGAAGCAGGAAAACTACTCTGATATTTAGGAACGGCCCCTAGCCTGTTCTCCGAATGCCATCTACATCACTTCTTAACATTCTGAAGCTGTTATGAAGAATTTGATGCAAACATAACACTGTTCATGTAAATCATCCATTTCGCTATTCTCAGCAAGCACATACTCAAACACAAATGTAGCGTTACTCCTGATGCGTAGAACAAGTTGGTTTCCTACATATTACCAGCGGTATTGCTTGTGGCAGGCAACATCGATAACAATGCTCCCTACAAGTACGTGAATTATGGTCCGGGAATTAAATGATTAGATCTCTTATTGATAAAATAACATACCGGTAGTACTCTTAATACATCACCAAGCTACAGTGTATGGACTGGTAATTTGTTGCCATGTTTGTGAACTTAAAAAGAAACTACCACATAGTATTTTGAATGTAATGGATGCATTTCTGTATTTATTAAAATATTTATGAACACAAATTTTTATATGAAGCTCAATCTTTGGTCTCTCCAGCTGAGTTAAATATCTATATATATTTAATAACAATAATCGATCATATTAACCTGTCAGGTTTTATGAAATAGATACATACTCGTATGAAATTCTACATCTTGCAACTGATTTGCTAAAATCTTTACTATGGTTCTTTAGAATATATAACATGTTGGGATATTATTTTTATATGTTTTATTTTTGTAAATAAAGATTTCTATTTATCATTGTTAGGGATATTTGTGATTGTATGGAATGGATAGGGGCTATACTAACGGGGATGTAACCAAAAATATATATGTTTTTATGTAATTGTATTTTTGTGTCTTCAGCTAAGATCGACACACTTTTGTACTGTGCTTTATTTTCCTGTGTGTGTGTGTTGTAATAAAAGAATGTTATTGCTGTTTACATCATTTTTCATTGCGTGTAGTTGCTAGTTGTTAGGAAAATAGATTTTCCAACAAAACTAAAATCAAATTAATGCTCAATGATTTAATTATATGAGTTTCTCACATCGGTTGATCAGCAGGCACGCCCAGCGTATCTGCCTACCATTGACTCGTCACTTCCCGTTACACAGCGCAGCGACAACACGGGAATGCCCGTACTTTGCAGGTCAGGTCCGTGTATTAAGTGTTGATCTGTCACTCCAACTGTTCTCGAGTTGTGAAATTTTACTTCGGGGTATAATTCTCATAATGCCTCCACATGTGTACACGGTAGAGGAAAGGGTATTTATGTTCGATAATTACTGTATGTGTCAGGCAGTTTGTAACTCAATTTCCAGGTGTACACCCTCCACATAGAGAGACCGTGCGGAAACTCATAAACAAATTGAGAGGAACTGGTTCTTTACTCGATAAGAGGCGTAGTGTTAAAAACCATATACTTAACGAGGAAAAGGTAAATGAAATTTCTGTAAGATTAGAACATATGCCTACAAAATTCCTAAGACGACTTGGACAAGAGGCCGGTTTTTCAAAGAGCTCGGCACGGCGGGCTATGAAAATGTTATGCTGAAAGAACACACCCGGAGAGAAATAGCCTCAAATACTGAAGAAACTGGGGTTTCCTAAGACGATGCAATTCTTGGTTTCTTCCTTTTCATTATCTCGTGTCGCGCACGGATAAAATGAGCGGAGTGCTGTCCTTGTTGCTATGCCGCGGAACGGGGAGTGATGAATCAATGGGAGGCAGATAAGCTGGGCGCGCCTGCCTGTCAACTGATGAAACTCAGTATAATTTTCATCCTTACCTCATATGAGGTCAAGGCAAATAGAATTCCTTTCTACGTAAACTTCATGCACTTCTAATCTAACACTGTCTTCCCGTCCATATCCTCCTGTCTTATGCTGTTTCACACTTTAAATACTGATAGTTTCTCTATATTCTCCTGACAGATGTTGGCAACCATCTTTTGCACTTCCCATATCATGACTGCCGTTACATGAATGTTGAACCACGCCGGAGGTTCCACGCCCAGGATAATAATCTCTGCTCACATCCATATTTCCCTTCTCTCCTGACGTGTGTGATCAGTTACTGGGTACCATCCAGAAATCTAGAATTAAGGCTGTATTTTAGTTAGAAACACTTAATTGAAACACATTTTGTACTGTTAACACTGATGCTTTCACGGCCCGTACTTGTAGACATGATATGAGCTTTTGGGCTTATGCTGTGTCAAGAAAACAAGGTGAAACTCTTTGTTTCGCAGAGAACTTTGCTCCGAGTCTTCAGAAGAAGATCTCGATTGTTCACAAGGATGTCTTCTAAAAGATTTTCTTTTGAAGACTCGGAGCAAAATTCTCTGCAAAACGTTAAGAGTTTCACCTTGTTTTCTTGACGCGGTATAAGCGTAAATGTCCGTATCATGTCTGCATTTTATACTACTTAATTGGATGGCATATTAGTTAGTGATTTTAAAACCATTGGGTGGCAAAGATGTGAAATATGTACAATGAAATGTCAAGAGGAAATTTTCACTGTAAGCTATATCCACAACAAGCAGAGCTTTGTGTAGATCAGGGCCTCTCAGGGTGCATGCACGGTGCAAAAGACGACTTCGCTTGGTTGACCAGAGTGCAGAACCTCACTCCTCAATTTGGAGCAATAGCGCTGTCTCTCTCTTTCCCCACGCCTGTCTCGCTCGCTCCCCCTGTCTCCCTCTTCCTCACTTGCTCCGTAACGCTCCAAATCCGAGCTGAGTTGAGCCGAGCTTAGTCTAGTAGCCCAGAGACGAAGCGTTGGTCCGAGCCGAGCGGGACCGAGGCACTATGCACAGGAACTCTGCACCGCTGTTTGCACGCGTGAGATTTTTGGGCGTTTGAGAGGCCCTGGTGTAGATCATTGGTTCAGCAATTTAGCATGCATTGTATCAGTAGTTAATTAATTCTCTCTTCTGCTGTCATATTGTTGTTATAAGAGGAATTATAACTTGGCAAGTCAGTATTGTAGCAATTACAAAAACTAACCAAACATGGGTACACAACTGCTATAATCTGTTCGGTGTAACCTGCTGCCCGATGTAAACAAATACATATGGAAAGGTCATACTCTCATTGGCTGTTGGCTCTGCAGGGTTGTTCAACCAATATTTCCTATTGTATGAAATTTACAAAATCTTTTAACTTACCTGAATGCATTCCAGACAACTATATCTGTATTGTAACCGTAATTAGTACATTTTTGGGGGATAGATTGTTTTGTATGCCAAATATTGCACTCATTCTAGCTGAGCCGAGATAAACACGATGACAGTAATTGTATTTTGTGTTATCAAGTGAGTGGCTGTGCGGTTTGGGTCATGTAGCTGTCAGCTTGCATTTGAGAGATAGTGGATTCGAATCCCACTGTTGACAGTCCTGAAGAGGGTTTTTCGTGGTTTCCCATTTTCATACCAGGCAAATTAAGCTGTACTTTAATTAAGGTCACAGTCACTTTCTTCCCACTCCTAGCCCTTTCTTATCCCATTGTCGCCATAAGATCTATCTGTGTGGGTGCGACGTAAAGCAGATTTAAAAATATATATTTTGTATCCTATAAAAGTTTGGAAACAACTAGTTAAAATGTAAAGATAAATGTGTGTTACATATTTAAAGTTGCGCTGGGTGAAGTGGCAGTGGTGTTTATTTATCGCAGTTGGTAGATGACAGTGGGCCAACAAGTGGGCATGTTAATAGACGCAGCACAATCATCACATTAGTCTTGCATTATTGACAGGGCAAGACTGAATTTTGGAGTTCTACTAGTGCAAAAATATTATAGGATGAATTCAGAAGAGAATGTCTGTGATCATTCTGGAGCTAGCGACAGTAAAGCAAAAGAAACCAGTGTATGACTAAGGACTGAGCAACTGCGTAGTCATAGATTCAGCATGCTACTGTACTTGGCGACAGAACCCCACGTGTAAACAGGCAACAGTTCCTGGTATTGCGGAGTGCAATCATATTTTGTTCATGTACTGTAATACGTAGTGTAAGAAACTCTCAACAATTACGGTTTAATATTGGTGCCGACAGGCTGTTAGGAAGTCCCATTTCCAGGTTTTAACCCTCTTAGTGCCATGCTCTCATGACCAAGAATGCCAGGCTGATCAGCAGAATTTTGCAAGTCCCTATGTAAAGCGCCACATAATTTAAAATTTTGAGTAGTTTCATTTTAAACCTGCAGGAAATGTTGAGGATGGTATCTACTTACTACTGACAATGATGTCAGTATTGTTAAGTTTCAAAATATAATTTTTAAAAATATTTGCTGAACACTTTGAAAATAAAAAAATCAAATTTCAGAAATAGCAATAAAAGGAATTCAAAATTAAAATGAGATAAAATGTGGTAATCCCTCTGCAGTATAGCCATTCGAGTGAATAAACACAGAAAATTTGAAAAGCATCTGTTTAGTAGGTAATTAACATGTAATTACTGTTACATAACTGCCAATCATCACATGACCAGAGAAACGCATGAAATTCAGAAATCCAATGTGCATTTAAAAAAATAAACAAATGACCCATTTAGCAATAAAATCAGAAACTATGTTCTTCACTCTATGGAAACAAAACATAAGATATTGCCATCTGCCATTCATAATTGTGCTAAATGCATATAGTACGGCGCGCTGTTCAAACAACGATATTTCGTTGCTGGCACTTTATGCACAAGTACCAAACAATCGCGTTCTAAAAGTTAAAAATCCTCTCTATGTAAAATTCCCAACACCTTTGCATCTGTTGAAATGTTTACTGTTATTCTTTCTTTTGTTTGCATGTCATTTTTACCTTGGCTTCTGCTAAATAAAGTACAGCTGGTCCCAGGTCATTTTAATTTCCATACCTATTGGTATAGCATCTCAGGAAGTGTGAGGCAAGTGCATTGTGCCTGATGCTACAAATACTCTCTGCTTGACCTTTAGAAAGGGTTCATATTGTCTCTTTCATATTGCAGGAAGTTCAAGATGAGTCGGACGGGTGTGGTGCCAAGTTTAACGTCCTGATCGTGTCGGACAAGTTTACGGGCAAGCCGCTGCTGCAGAGGCACCGGTAAGTTGTTGTAATTATTTACAAATATGTTGCAATTGGGAGATATTCCAGTAGCATTGTCTGTTTACAATAATATAGCAACAAAATTAAATTAAAACAGATTACTCAACAAACAAATTGAAATTAAGGTATTGCTAGAATATATTAAAAAACAACAAAAGACCGAAATATAAATGAGAAACAATAAATACATGAAAATTACTTACAAGTAGTTCATGTAATTACAATCAGTTGTGTTGGAATTCAGATAGAATTTACAAAATACAGTAAATCTTTGCTTTGACAGATCCTGATTCAGCAGACTTCAGGTTTAACATACATTTTTTTACTGATAAATACAGATAATGAGAATAGTGTTAAGAATCAATTACACTGATTAGCATTTCTTCATTTTTTTTCTCTGCTACATGGAAAAATATTACTGATTCTTGATAACTAAAGTGCCCTGAATCAATATCTGTGTTCAGATTTTCTGTATTTTGTCAGTTTTTTTGTAATTTTGAGAAGAAAATTGGAAAAGCATCAAAATTGGCAAAGTTCGTCATTAAAAAAAATATTTTGCAAATTGCTTTACGTCACACCGACACAGTCAGGTCTTATGGCGATGATGGGACAGGAAATGGCTAGGAGTGGGAAGGAAGCGGCCACGGCCTTAATTAAGGTACAGCCTGGTGCGAAAATGGAAAGCCACGGAAAACCATCTTCAGGGCTGCCGACAGTGGGGTTCGAACCTACTATCTCCGACTACTGAATACTGAATGTATTGAATAGGTGACAAAACAAACCTTTTAGCATCCTACATTCAGTATCTTCAATACGGATAACAATGATTTTTATCAGTTACTGAATACTGGCCGCACTTAAGCGAATGCAGCTATCGAGCTTGGTAAAATATAATTTAGTAAGACAGTATACTTGAAATGACTGCTTAGGTATTGAAGGATGTAGAATCCAAGTCTGTATTCAGATTTTCTCTCTTGTGCCTTGTTTTATGTCATTTTTAGAAATAAGAATGAAAAACTTCAAAATTAGAACAATAATTTCAGTAATGTCAAATTAGATATATTATTTTTTAAACATGTTTTAACACCACAATATAAAATTTGAGTGTATAAAATTAACATTGAATTATATTAATAAAAAGTACTTCCAGCCGTTCAGTTTGTCAGTTGAAATGTTGCATCAGTTTGATGCCGTGCTGTGACTGAGATGTACGCCTCTCCAGCGCAATAATCTGCTAACATTGCTTCATTCCACTTGCCCTGGTATCTTATTTCCATCGTTTTAACATCGTGATGAAATCTTTCATCCTGCTCTTCATTTATTGTACCAAGATTTTTGGGGAAGTAATCAATATATATGTAGAAAATTAAGTTTCACACTCATGTTACAACCTAGAGATTTTAAGTTAGCATTTCCTCAGCAATTTCCTTGTAATTTTCAGATTTCCTGTTACTAGAAAGTTTTCTGTCAAGCTTTTGAATGAACGACATGCAGATTTTTCTGTTTCATTCATTGACGACTGTAAATTTTGGATCCCTCATTTGCTCGCGTATCTCTGGTCCATTGAATATATCAGCTTTTCCTCGGAAATATCATTTTAAATAAACAAAAGAACAACGTATTTTCTCAACACTATTTACCGTGCTGGGTATATGACACGCTAATGAATACACAATTAAGGCTTATACCTACCAGTTTCGAGGAATGGCATTCATACAAATATAGAAATGCATAGAGTTTTTTCAAGTGTCCTTGCAATATTATGCAAGGAAAAAATAATTATTGGATACTTTGCTCAAATTTTAATTTCAGTTGTGTTATAAGATTTTAGTGATACCATTATGTCTAAATTAGCAGCTTTAATGCAATTAGTATAATTGATGTAGGCCTAAAGAAACATATTAATTTCAGTATTTAGATATTTTCATGAATTTCAAAATTTTCAAAAAGTTTTTTTTTTAATTTTTAAATTGGGCATGATGAAACAAAACTACATATAGGCTTTGTAACTACCCATAGGGGGTTTAACCTGACAAACCCCGGTCAGATATTATTATTATTATTATTATTATTATTATTATTATTATTATTATTATTATTATTATTATTATTATTATTTAATATGTATATTTCAAATGTATGTATTTAGCACTCATGCCATAGTAATTCTTATAAGAACTCTCATTATTATGGGTACTCTCTAATTATAATATAATCTCTGTATTTATATGGGACTAGCGTGCTTCGATCACTCAGTTTATTTCCCGATTCTGTATGTGACTATTCTGTGAGCAAGATCTACTGTTGTTCGAATCCCACTATCGGCAGCCCTGAAAATGGTTTTCTGTGGTTTCCCATTTTCACACCAGGCAAGTGCTGGGGCTGTACCTTAATTAAGGCCACGGCCGCTTCCTTCCAACTCCTAGGCCTTTCCTATCCCATCGTCGCCATAAGACCTATCTGTGTCGGTGCGACGTAAAGCCCATAGCAAAAAAAAAAAATCTACTGTTGACGGAGCTGAGGTGGAAAATTCCCGGAACTGCGCTATTTGAGAATGCAGTTGTGTGGGCTTGGACTCGCGTGGAGCCGACACGTGTCAGATTATTCTCAAGTTGGAGCTTGCAGTGAGCAGTGCTTTCTTTCGGAGTGTAATCAGAGGTGTTTTGTACGAGTTGTGGAAAGATATTCCATGCCATATTGGGAATTAGTGATCTGCTGTTGATGGAACTGGGGAGAGAGGTGCTGGATTGTAACAACATTCTATGGTTATGAATGTTAGCCATATATAATTCTAAGGTAACGTGTTGGGCCTTTTCAAACTATATCAACGCCATCAGTGAAATGGAGTCCATTCTCGTTAAAATAGTCGTGACTGTGTGTGAATATTTTGCGTTCCGGAATAAACTGAGTACTAATTATTGAGAGATATTGATAGAGAGTTACTTCATAATTAAAAGACAATTATTTATATCAATATTCTGTTTATTTGGTAATATATGTTCAATGGTGTATCATGACGAGCTAGGCTCAAATTTCAAGGTAAATGCTGTTTAATTCATGACGCTCAATAGAACAAGTAAATTTTATGAGATATGTATGTATGTACGTTCAGTTTCAGCCCTAAGGCTGGTTGGATCCTCAACAGCTCTGCCATCAGCTGTCATAGATGGCCTAGGCATCACTGAAGGGGCATACTAAGGAAATGAGGAGTGAAGTAGTTTCCCGTTGCTTTCCTCACTGAGCCAGAAGTTGCTATTACATATCAGTCTGCCAAGCCCACTGAAATGCATGCACCAACCGACCCTATGAACAACATTTTCACACCTTTCATAGCAGGGATTGGCTGCAGAAGGAATGGCATTACTAGCATCGCTCATACCTCAGTCACTTTCATATAGTCAAAGCCAAGGATAAGACAGAGACAGATCAATGAAAGTAACAAGCGTGCTGTAGCCCATACCAGAAGACATAGTGCACTGTAAACACTAGCCGTCTTACTAATAAACGGTGTATAACTTTTATACAAGGTTTATACACCGTTTATGCAAAATTCGTTACTAATAAACCGTGTATAAGCCTCCCGTGTATACATCTGTTATAGTTATTCGTTGAATTGCTTATACAGACCAGGACCCTTGTATAAGCGTTGTATAACAGTGAGTAGCGAAAAAAGAAACGAGTGAGCAATTTATTTTCGTGATATTTATTGTCTACAGTAATATAATCGTGGTGAAATATTCAACTTATCCATTTAACATTGAATACACATTGAAAGAATGGACGATAACGTTGATGATCTTCACGATATTTTAAACATAGAAGACATACACCATTCAGAGGTTATGGAGGCTAGACATCTTCGTAAAGTAAAACACTTTGAAGAGACGGAATGACAATAACTATAAAAGAAATTATGGTTGGGCGTATTTTTATGTAATAACTTGTTACTTTTGATATTGCGAGTTTATTATACATTATCTGCCCCTACAAAGATCTTTCTCAAATTTGAGTACCTATAAAATGGGACATATTCCTCGAGATAAAAAATGGCATAACTTGAAAACCATACGTAATATGATTTCCATACTTTGTAGTTGAATATGCAGAAATATGATGTATAAATGCCTAATAGAAACTTTTTTGATCAAACCTTTCTTTTAAGTTACAAAACACTTTTTCCTTTCTCCCGAAAAGTAAGGATTTTGGAATGTGTACCCTTTTCAATTCGCCGATTCAATTACAATTGCTTATGTTTTCCGTACTACCCCAGTTAGGAGCTTTTGATCTTTTCTTAGCTTTTCCATTTCTTTTTTGGCGTTCATTACACAAGCAAGCTGAAGAAATGTTGATATCAATATAAGTCAATTTCCAGCTGTCTCACGGAATGACAATGAATAAGTTATAAAAGAAATGATGGTTGGGCATATGTTTATGTAATAATGTGTTTCTGCTTAATAGAGCTGCATCAAACCAGTCTATGGACTGATGACTCAAACAACAACAACCCTTTTCAACTTGCCGATTCAATTACAATTGCTTACGTTTTCCGTACTATCCCAGTTCTTTTCTTTCTTTTCTTAGCTTTTCCATTTCTTTTTTGGCGTTCATTACACAAGCAAGCTGAAGAAAAGTTGATATCAGTATAAGCCAATTTCCAGCTGTCTCACTTAGTGTTGCCACTGCCTTTTAGATATGCCGTGCTACTGTGCGACTTTCCAGAAAGTTTTGCTCGTAGATAACCAGCAGAAGCGATCATAAAGGCGGTGAACATGCAAAATACGCCAGTGAACTACAGGAAGAGATTCCTACACCCTGGAACGAGTGTATACGTGCTGTATAGTAATACAATGCGTATACCTCGTATATTAGTAAGAAAAATGAAAACCCTTATACAGGGTTTATTCACTGTATAACTAAACAAGAGTTAAACAACTGTATAAGGACTTTTTATTAGTAAGACGGTAGGTCCTGCGAGCAAAGACTATTCTGTTTAAATTCCATGGGTGGGGAAATTACCAGATGGACTCCTTTTCCAATATTATTTTCCAGATGTCAAGTGATTCAGATCTCCTTGTCACAAGGCAATGACCCTGAAGATAAATCTCAACAGCCGGCAGTTTTATGAATTATTTATTTATATATTTCAATGGCTCCTAACTTCCTTTATTCATTATCAGTTATTATTGATTTAATAGAAAGATTACAGGGGGAACTGAACATTATAAACAGGTTCTCTGTAGCAAATTGGTTGCATATCAATACTATTGTAATTCCAAACTTCAGGCAGCTGAAATGAAATTCCTTCGCACTATGATCCAGAAAACCAGGAAAGACAAGATTAGGAATGAGAAAATTAGAGAAGTAGGAATAGATGATTCTCTCCTCAATAAGATTCAGATATCAAGACTGAAGTGGTTTGGTCACATGAAGAGGATACCAGTAAACAGAACTGCAAGGAAGGAATTTGACAGAAATGTAGAAGGAAGACGACCTGTGGGAAGGCCATGAAGGAAATGGATAGATTTAGTTAAGAACGATGTACTGCTGAGAGGTCATGATTGGGACAAGTTGGTGGAGGAAGAATGGTACAAGGACAGGATGAGATGGAGGAGGCTCATACACCACACCCGGGAAACTGGAGATGGTGTAGGATGATGATGATCAATGCTATTGAACGGATGTGAATCAGAATACAATTTTAGAGGTTTTAATATCTTTGACTTATATGAAACTTTGAAGAGTGGCTAGACATAGACGAGGGCAACTCCGGCAACCAAATTCCAAGCCAGGAAGATATTCCATGAGCTGACCAGAAAGCTGCTGCCGGTGATGATAAAGCAGCTTCAGCTTCTCTGAAACCATCGGTGGTTAGAGAACACTTGCTTGACGTTATCTCACTCATGGCTCCCTCTGTGGATCAGTGGTAAAGTGTCGGCCTCCGGATCCCAAGATAACGGGTTCAGACTCATCAGATAATTTGGATTTTTAAGGGTTTAATAAAGTTCATTAGCCAATAACCTACTACACTAGTGTTGCAGGGGGAGAGGTGATACTCCCAGGTGCCGAATGGGGGGGGTCCTAACAGACTTGCCGGCGGACTTGAGGGAAATAAAATACCTCTCGCGGACCAAACACACAAATCCCTGTGGGTGAGGGACGCTGGCGAAGAATACACCCACGGTATCCCCTGCCTGTTGTAAGAGGCGACTAAGAGGGGCTACTAAGGGATGATTGTATTAGAATCATGAAACTACTTGTGATTAGTAACACCACGCGGGGAACACCATGGGTCGCTTTTACTTGCACGTGGTACCACTCTGTATGTTATAGACTATGTTACGTACAAAATAGGTTTGTGATTAGTAACAACCGAGTGCGTTGTCGGCTTCTACAGTACCTGTGATTAGTACCACTTTAGGAGCGACACCATGGTTCTGGCTTGCCTATGATTAGTACCCACTATATGAGGAACACCACGGGATAGTGGGGGTTGCTGTGGTTAGTACACGTATGTGTTGAACACCATAGGTTAGCGTTGCCTGTAAATGGCGCCGCAAAGTGCGAAACACCATAGGTCTGTATTCCATGTGCGAATTTCACTACTTTCCTAGCGATAAGTACTATTATGAGGGGTCGATGACTTCTGTGAATGTGAGACATTGTGGGTCGGATCCACCGATTGTTTTAAATTCATATCCATCCATTCATTCTTCGACCTCACATTTTGAATTCTGGTCAGTGGAGTATTTTGAACATAAATTTGTGACATGGTTCACAGGGGAGGTGAAATGTCATAAGTATGGTAATAGCCTATTTTGATACTTGTCTTTTCTGAGCATAATATTATTGAATAGTTTTCATATACTACTTCTTTAGTTCAGTAGTAATTGATATTTTTCTAAGTTTGTCATCATACTTTCCAGTGTTGTTGTTTTTTTTCTCTCTCTATTTCTTTCCCTTTGACTTTTATGTCAGTTCTATCCTCTTTGGTTTTGTAAATTATTATCTGTAGGCTAATGAGTTTATCACAATAAGAAACTTCCAATGATCTGTACTTCTGTCCCCACTGCGGTAAATTATTGTAATCGGTAAACATGCATATACAGTCGAGCTAATCCAAAGGAACATCGTGCACATTTAAGAAAGCAACAACCAAGACCTATCTTTCAGTAAAATGTTGTTTGATGAAACAAAGGATGATGTCATTCTGCTGATAATCCTGCCACTGTAAATAAGAAATCCCAATTCATATGACTGAGAAAACTGTTGAAGACTTTGCTGCGTTTCTTGCTAAATTTGTCTACCTCCCCGGACCTAAACATATGAAGCTCGTAAAAAGAATAAAGAAAACACCTCAGGGAGACACTGTAAGAACACTACCAATCCTTTGTACTCCTTCATCTCACTGGCCTGAATTTTACTCTTCATTTCTTGCTGTCAAAGTCCAATCTCTGCTGCATACGTTAATATAAGGGCATAATACATCTTGTACATTAACTCTTTATATTTCATAGGAACTTCTCTGTTCCACACTAGGTTACTTACATCCTGGTAGAAGGTATTTCCTGCTTGAATGAAGTAGCACAGTTACAATTATACAATCAGTGCAGAAAGGTGTTAGGTCAATTTTGCTCAGTATTAATCCTATCTGCAAAGCTATCTCTAAGGTTAATCTTGAGTTCTTCACTATGAATTTTCAAATGAAAATAATTGCATACATGATGTGATTGTTTTTCTTCCCAGGTAACTGAGAGTGAGATGTCTTTGTTGAATACAGATTATAGTACAGCAGAACATGGCTGGTCGTGACAGCAAGGTATCTCGTAACCTAAGTACCCTTGAAAATTGGTGAGATATAAACCAAATGACCTCCTTTGTAAGCATTGAAAATCTAAGAAATAATGTATGTGCACATCTTATTGAATGAATATCTTACTGAATCATAATGAATGTTCCTTTTCATTACCAAATGCATTTTGACCCTTTAATTTGAAAAATTATCTAAACGTGTTTCATGACTATTTTAATATTGATATAAATGTTGATTCCCATAGGGAATCTGAAATATTTGTCCTGAATGAGTAAATTTATATCATCTGATGGCCAAGCAGGCATCAATTTTTGGTGATGAGACAAAGTTTCTCATAGTGCATTGGCACTGCCGGTGGCTCTAAGTAGCCTACGCAGTGGCCTCCACGGTATGCACTAGCCTGTGTCTTGGTGGGTGTGCTAGGTACCAACTGATGAGCCCAACCTAGCACACAGGGGCGAAACGCTGGCAACCAGAATGAGTTAGCTGGAAAATTTATAATGTCCAATAACGGACCATTTATATTGGTATTATGTTAATATTGTCATGTAGCACAGCCCATTTCATTGCTAATGCATCTTTCGTAAAACTCGTGAAGAGTTGTACGTGCAGTGATGGGTACTGGTACCGTTAGTGTCCAGGATATCTGACTGAAATTAAGTTAGTTGTTACTTTACTGTTTTCTTTTTACAGGTTGGTGAACTCTGTGTTGGAGGAAGAA
The DNA here is from genome assembly GCF_040414725.1 of Anabrus simplex. Classification (NCBI taxonomy): domain Eukaryota; kingdom Metazoa; phylum Arthropoda; class Insecta; order Orthoptera; family Tettigoniidae; genus Anabrus; species Anabrus simplex. The sequence goes on along the minus strand of NC_090279.1, from coordinate 163,340,383 downwards.
TTGAAGTCGATTCATGCTTTCTCTCAGAAAACTTTGACCCCTGAACAGTGGGAGAAGCAGAAAGCTTCATGAGGTTGCTAACAGTTTGTCGTGTACTTAATGTAATGTTGTAGTTAGTGTCTGCCAGCACCATGACCACTATCTCGTTTACTGTATCTGCTCCTGGCAAGGTTATTCTTCATGGAGAACATGCCGTCGTGTATGGTAAGACAGCCCTTGCAGCTAGTCTGAATCTCAAGACAACATTAACATTCCTCTCCAGTGCTTCAAACAGCATTGAACTCCATTTGCCTTGCATCAATCTTCATCATTCTTATGACATCACTGAATTAACCAATGGTCTCTTATCAGCACCTTTAACTCTTATTAATGGGTTAGATAAGAATGTTTTCAATCTTGAGAAGCCTCATATGATAGATTTCCCCAAACTCTTAGAGAGAGTTAAGGCATTCATACACAAGTATTCTGAAAAGGCAGCTTTGGCACCTAATCAAGAGAGTGCAGCATTGTCCTTTTTCTGCCTTGTCATAGGAATGTTCTCCTCTGTGACAGTTCCATTAGGCAGTTTCAGCATAGATATTGTGACGGACTTGACCATTGAGTCGGGAATGGGCAGCTCTGCATCCTTCGGCGTGTGCTTGTCTGCTGCCCTCTTCCAGTACATTCGCTGCAAAGCTGCCACTCATATTATGACGGGGGATTCATTCAATATTTCAAAGAATGGTTTTAAAGACTTCAAATTTTGGAATACTAACCTTCACAGTTTTGATGATCAAGAAAAAGAGATTATCTCTCATTGGTCCCTCTTGAGTGACAGGGTCATGCATGGGAGCCCATCGGGTATCGACAATTCCATCTGCACGTTTGGTTCTATCATCAAGTTCAGGAAAGGAAAGGAAAAAGCCAATATACAGGTGATTGCAGATACCAGACTCGTCAAAGTCCTCTTTGTGCACACGGGAGTCACGAGGGATACTGGCAAGATGGTGAGAGTGGTGGCAACTCTTCGAGAGAGGTACCCTCTGCTTGTTGATCATATACTCAGTGCCATGGACGAGTTGACCATCAGTGCTGCAGACATTCTACAACAGCTGCCTGCTGTATCACCTGGAGAGGATATGGACAAGAAGATATCTGCGCTTGGAGTAAGTCACTTAACAGTTCTCTTGTTCTATACATCTTTTCCCATTTTCATAACCTCGAGAGTCTAGAGTCCATAGTTTTGGAGCAAAACATGAAAGCTGCAATATCTGCACTATCTAGGAACCCAACATGACATTTTCACAAAGAAAAAAAGAAATTGTGCTGTTTAATGCACTCAGGAGAGTATGTAACACATTTGATACATTGGGTCTCTACCAAGATGAACCACATGAAAGAAAATACATATCATTTAAAATATAAGTTACTCTAAGACCACAAACACATAAGTTTTCATGTTACAAAACAAGTTTCAATTTTTATGAAAGTATTTCAGTCCCATTTTTATCACTGTTTAGCAGAATTTGCAAAATTCATGGATTCAGCACCATCATCTGCAGGAAGTGTTGGTGTCTGATAATGACGACAATAAAGCAAATACTGAAACTCCAAATCGGATTTGCAAGGGTCATGCGCATACAACAGTTCCGACATTTCATGCGATTTCAATACTGAAAACAAGAATCAATACAATCATGACATTAATAGTAAACATAACGTAAGACAGTAACATAATATATTAAATATAGAGGTATTCAAAGGTTTTTCTTTATACAAATGCAGAACCAATCTTTTATTTGCCCACAGAAGGAAAGCTACTTCTCAGCATAAAATACATATTGTGTTTACTGACTAGAAAGAAGTTGTAGGGTCCCAATGTATCATGCATGATACAGATAAAAATGCATAAAAGTTTTGCAACCTTACAATGAACCATCTGACAGAGCTGTGATATTTATCTTATCTACAGGCAGCATGTTACATGATTATCAATGTTAGCTCTAAAAATAATATTATTACTAATATTTAATTTCCTTCTTGTGACTCATCTTGATTTAGCTCCAGGATGCATTGCTAATAACACGTGCTGACACCTGGCACTGTCACTGTTATCATGAAACAGTTGACGCACAAAGAGCGGAAAGAAACCAGAAGATGATACAATAGGGCATTATAGCAACACGAGGCCCCTTCGTGAAAATAGATATGGACTGTATCATTTTATACAAGGCAGCTCATCTCAGTTTGGCCTGGTTGCATATATCCTCCTCTGTTAGCTGCTTTTCCTTCATGTTCTCCTTGATACAATCCATGTCTGTTTTGGTCTTGCTCTGGTTCTTTCTCCTAAGACCTCAATCTCCAGCATCTTTTCCCCACATGGGTATTTCCTGTTTGCCTCACATGTCCATACCACTACATTCTTCTTTCCTGGATTTTTTGATGCTCCTGTTACCTTTACAGTCTTCCTTATACTGTGCAATTTGGTGACCCCACACATCCATCTGAACATACATTTCAGACACATTAAGCTTTTCTCCTGTGCTTTTTGTTTTGCCAATGTTTCAGCACCATATATCATTGCTAGGCATTACAGTGGTTTAGTATATCTTCTCTTCACTATTGGCTTTATTCAGCAATCACACAGCACACCTGACATTTTTCTCCAATTCATCCACCCTGCCTGGATCCTTTGGGTTATCTCTTCCTCTGAATCTCCATCCTTTGACATGACAGACTCCACATATTTACATTTTTTTCCTCTGTCTTAATAGTGTGTGATTTAAAAAAAAAATCATTTATAAAAAGAGAGGAATAGGGGGCTTTGGATTTGACCAAATGGCAGAGGAAAGAGCTGCATTGTTCTTACATGTTTTTACAAATTTTTAGTTGTGGAGTGCAGCTTTTGCCAGGAAGGATTGGAAGTGTGTGTAGTTCTTCTATTTCTTTTGTTATAATGTGGAATCCTGTTCGTCGAAGTGGTTAGTCAGGTTAACTTTTGTGTGTATCTTTTTATGTGATTGTCGCCTTGTTCCATAATTTAGTATTCCGTTCCCTCATTGAGAAAAATGAAATCACCATGATTGTTAGAAGATAGCGCCTAAAAGATCACATAGTTTGTGTTTATTCTTTCCTGGTTACTAACCTTTCAACTCTTTGGTCACACTTTTAACCAAACAAAATTTATCAGTTAAAATGTTACAGAGTATGGAAAATGTTATATGCTCATAATTATATTTCTATATCAATAACGTATTTGTCAATTAAGGCTTTATGGCCAACAACATGACTACTAGTTATCTTCACTTCACTAGTTCCACCTTTCAACATTACAATATTACTTTACGGCCAACATCATGACCGCTAGTAGGCCACATAGATTACTTAAATTATTATATAAATAAGTGCTTTCTAGTGATGAGGAGGATGAGGGGGAGGAGTAACACCTAGTTAACCCCTCAAGCGTGACATTGTAAAACTGCATGCTGCATCCACAGCAGCCTACTCTCAATGCTGAGCGCGGTGTCTAATGAATTTCACTATAATTTTCAAACAGATGGACGAAAAATTATCAAAGAAACACACAATAACATATCACACTATAATATAAACATATGCTAACCTGGTTATCCCTGGACAGCTGGACATCAATACTGCCACTTTGTGTGATAGATTTCAAAGCAGAGAAAATCGCTCCTCCAACATAACATTAGAAATGAAAGGTGTTTCAATTATATGTTTTCTACTGAAATATAGCTTTATGCTAGGCTTCTGAACAATGCCTATCAATTTAAGAAGTGCAAGATACATCCTTACCTCATCGGCATTAGTGGGCGTCCAGTTCAACAGCCGGGATTTCGTCAGTAATTGGAGGCGTAACCAATGTTGCTGCAAGTATTTATCAGCATACGCATTGGTTTCACGAACGATTAGATCTATCAAAACATCGTCTACAAACATTTCGTGAAAGCAAAGTGGTGTTCCTTCAGCTGGGTCCATTTTATTTTCACATGCACAGTCACAATCGAAAGGTATTGGCGGGTTTATGATATCGCAGTCACCCCGCGTGTTCGCATTTATGGGCATCTTATCACGAATTACATCGTCAGTATCACTATCTTGGCTGGACGTTATCACGAACTCATCCTCTAAATCACTGTCACACTCTGAACCACTTTCACATCGTCAGTATCACTATCTTGGCTGGACGTTATCACAAACTCATCCTCTAAATCACTGTCACACTCTGAACTACTTTCACTGCCACTGTTCACCAGTAAATTAATTATTTCCACATCACAAATCACTCTGCTTGGACCTGCCATGTTTACAAACATACTCACGGTCGTTTAGCGCGAAAAACCTGTCCAGAGCTCTACGAACTGATAAGATATGGGACATCTCTTGGGAATGATAATTAGCTCTGAGTGAACCTAAAAGCTGCCTCTTCCTGCCATCTTACGATGAAGCAGATAATTGTTACGAAATCCACGTTTCGGGCGGTTCAATTGTCACGGTGCACCATTGCGCCATACACGCTGTGACCGTTGCAAACCAGTGGGCGCACCATTGCACCGCACACGCTAGAGGGGTTAAAAAACCTGTGTCCATCTGGCTTCGGAGGGTACCACCCTGTAAGAGCCCCTGCTTAGGGTTAATAGGTGAAACCTGGTCAGCTGTCTCAAAGGCGGAAGGAAATCTGATTCCCAACGATGGAAGGAGTGGAAGAACCTAGTGGAGTTCACCATGAATTAAAAATCAGATCAAAATTCAAAAGACTGTTCCCAAATTGGGCGGTCTTTGGTCAGCGTCTGTCTCCATGTGAATAATCCTCCGGGGTTAACAACCTCGGTTGTAAGAGAAGGTGGCTTTAAAATTCGCCCCCAGAACTCAAAGACAGTCGTGGAAAAGTGAGATGTGAAACTAATTACCCCAGGTGGTTAATCCACCACACATACTGTAAGTGTGCAAGCAGACCAAAATAAAATACAGGAAAGCAAACTACTGAGCCACTTTTTATGCAAATTTGCTTTTGAAAGTGGGGAAACTTAAGACTCTGACACCTTAAACAAACATAGAATCATCTTAATGGCTGTGCAAGAGACTAGGTCCTTGGAGGGAGGATTCAGGATACTTAAGGGGAAGACAAAAGTTATGGAAAATGTTCCCCATCTTGTGACAGGTTTTGTAATTGACAAGAAAAGTATTACTCCATTATAAGCTTTGAGTCTAGATCTGAAAGACTATCCACACTCATGTTTAAGTCGACCAACAAAGTATATACAATTGTGAATGTTCACGTCCTTATAAACATTGACAACAAATAGAATAAGGAGAAGATGGAACTATTCTGGGATGAACTAGATGACACGAATCAGAAGATACCCGAGAAACAAAGTCATCCTTCTAGGGAATTTTAATGCCCAAGTGGGGAGAGAGAAAAAATTTTCAGGCATATAGTGGGGTGTTATCCAGCAGGTAACAGAACAAACTAAAATTGTGTGAGGCTCATCGAATTATGCCAGGCACACAATTTGGTCCCGAAGTCAACTAGCTTTAAGAAATTGTCAAGAAAGCAGAAAACGTGGATATCACCTAACCCTCTCTTGGGAGAATTCCAGTTAGATCATGTTGCAATAAAGCTGAAATTTCATAAGAAAATCCAAAACGTTAGGATTCTCAGAGGGGCCAACCTCAACTCAGACCACTACCTATCTAAAGTAAAACTGAAGATCATCCCCAAGAGTAACTTTCAAAGGAAAAACCTTTCACGGAGGAGATATGATCTGGAAAAAATAAAGAAGAATAAGGAGGAATGGGGCAAGTTAACCAGTGACCTAGGAAGTCAGAACTGGAAGCAGATGGAGAAGTCTTATAACCAAGGCAGAGCAGCTTGTGCCTGTTACCAGGACGAAGAAACACAGGTGGTGGAACGAAGAGTTTGATAGACTACTTGATCTGTGGAAGAAGGCGTGGCACATCTGGCAAACCAAAAAGGATGAGATTGCCTGGCAACACTTTGTGGAAACTAGGAAGATGGTGCCCAAGGGGATCAAGAGAGTTAAGAAGAAACAAGGAGACAAACTACTCAGGAAGATAAATGATGATTTTGCTAACAACATGAAAAACTACTATCGGATCTTCAGGGAGAAGTTAAACAGATACGACCCCCAACTCTCCAACTGCAGGACAAAAAAGGGAACATGGCATATAGTAACAGGGACAACTGTAAGATACTAACAGAATATTTCAAGGAACTTCTAAATTGTGAAGATCCACGCCAAAAGATGACGTTCGATGGTGGATCGAAGTCATCCGCCATCCCTGACTCTAAACCCCCATCCGTAAGTGAGATCCAGGTAATACTAATTCATATGGAAAATTTCAAGGCATTGGGGGGAAATCATATAACAGCTGATTTATGGAAGTATGCAAGCAGATATGCAATTGTCTCACTCCAAAAACTTTTTGAAGAGATATGGAAGAATGAGGTTATTCCAGAAGAATGGAAAATGGTCCTCATACAGCCTCTTCACAAAAAAAAGATTCAAAATCTAATTCCAACAACTACAGAGGGATTTCACTGGTGGATGTGACCTACAAGATATTGTCGAGAGCATTACTACAAAGAGCAGAACCTCAGTTATATTGCCAACTTGGGGAGTATCAACCAGGGTTTAGGAAAGGAAGATCTTGCCCTGAACAGGTCTTAAACCTCAGAAACATTTTAGTATACCAGAAGCAGAGGGCAAAACCGTATATAGTGACTGTTGTCGACTTCCAAAAAGCTTACGATTCCATAGACAGAGTCGCTCAATATTTTGGAGGAGTTTGGCTTGGACGGAAAAACTTTAAACATCATCAAGGAGACGCTCACAAATGTCCTCTAAAGTTAGATTCATGGGCGAACTATCAGAACGGGGGTCCGGCAAGGGGATGGTCTCTCTTCCCTGTTCAGCTGTGCATTTGAAAAGGTTGTGAGAGAATGGAATGCAAGAACGAGAAGGGGAATAACACTTGGAACAAAAACCAAACGATTAAGTGTTTGTCATTTGCTGATGACTTGGCGCTGCTCGCAGATGTGTGGGAGAAAGCAAAAGAACAAATCGCCATATTACAAGAGCAGGCAGGGAAGATCGGAAAAGACGAAAATAATGACGAATATACTTGACGAAGAATGACAGGAAGAGAGCAGATTACATCAGGTCAGTCACAAAGGTCAGTGACATTTTAGAAAGGGTATTTACCCTAAAATGGCAGTGGGCAGGCCATGTTGCTCGGAGAACTGATGGTAGGTGGACAAAGCTTGTGCTTGAGTGGTGTCCGAAAGATCATCTCAGACCAAGGGGAAGACCACCGGACAGATGGAATAAAGACATCCGGAAGATTACTGGGATCAGTTGGGAGAACATCGCTCAAGACCGTCCCAGATGGAGAGACCTCATGAAAACCTACCTTGCTTCGGACTTAAAGAGGCCACATCGTAAAAACGATTGAATATGGCTGATAGTGATAGTGATACTTGACACTCTTAAGAGAATCTCAAAAAATAGAGGTGATGAAGAGTTTCAAGTACCTAGGGGAATGGATTGAGTGGAACAACCTTGGAAGAGAAGGCAGTGGAAGCAAGAAGGACCAAAATGGAACTATGAATATTGAATTTCCATGACCGCATTGTCATCGAAACAGACTTTCAACCTATGAGGTCGTATTACGTACAGTTAGTACGTGTAGAAGAGATGTTAAGTACAGAACAAAAATGGCTATCCGGGCACCAGTGGGGATCCGAACCCACAACCTCCCGATTTCGCTTTGGTTGCTCTACCACTTGAGCTATGGTGGCCTAGGTCATCCTTGTTCTGTTGGAAAGGATCTAAGCTACAGGTCTGGCACTACTGCTGTCACACCGTAGAGTGCGTTCAAGTTGCCCGATTTCAGGAGGTTGTGGGTTTGGATCCCACTGGTGTCCAGTTGGCTATTTTTGTTCTGTACATGACATCTCTTTTACATGTACTAATTGTACGTAACACGACCTAATAGGTTGAAAGTCTGTTTTCGATGACAATGCGGTCGTGAAAATTCAATATTTATTGATTTGGCCCACAACGGGCGACTTGAACGCACTCTACGATGTGATGGCAGTAGTGCGAGACCTGTAGCTTAGATCCTTTCCAACAGAACAAGGATGACCTAGGCCACCATAGCTCAATTAGTAGAGCAACCGACGTGAAATCGGGAGGTTGTGGGTTCGGATCCCACTGGTGTCCGGTTGGTCATTTTTGTTCTGTACATACTAATTGTATGTAACACGACCTAATAGGTTGAAAGTCTCTTTCGAAAATGGAACTAGCTTTCCAGAAAACAAAAAACTCATACAATAAGAAAGCCCTCTCTTGGAACACCAAAATAAGGCATTATAACACAGTAATTAAGCCGGAAGCACTCTGTGCAGCAGAGACACTAGTCATGGGGAGGAAAGGGCAAATGGAGAAATTGAAAATCAAGGAGAGGAAGACCATGGGTCTCAAATTCCAAAATAACAAACAAGTTCTCTATAGAAGCAAAGCCCTCTACGTAATGTCGGAGAGCCTCTCGGATACCTTGAGGAAAAGGAGGATTGATTTCTATGGACATATATTCTGAATGAATCCTGACAGATTAACTAAACAGATCTTTGACTTCTTTTACAAAAAGAAGGCTAAACCCAATTGGTTTAAGCAAGTGGAAGAGGATCTGAGAGATGTTAAGATTACTGAAGTCATATTAAAGAATGGTACAGCCACAACCGTGACCAAAGACAAAACGAAGAGGTTCCAAGTTAAAATCAACACCAGAAAAACAATTCAGATATCAGAGGAGGAAAGGAGGAGGAGATCAGATAGAATGAAGTATTGGGAGAGAAAAAAAAGCACAAGCATCTAAGATGTGATTGATCTGACGTACCCCAAAGATGGGTGATTCGAAGTGAAGAAGAAAAGGAGAGGTACGTGAAAAGGAAACCATGTTGGGTTAAACATGACAAGTCTGTGTCGGAGGAGGGGGATCAGAAAGAATAGAAACCAACAAATGCGAGAATATGAAACGACAAGGACAATCTCCACATTTTCGGACACTTCTTCTTATTTAGATTTTCCTACGTCATGGTGGGGTCATTGGTGCGAACTGTCACACATGTTGATTTGGCCCTGTTTTATGGCTGAATGCCCTTGCTGACACCACTATGCATTCACTGTTGCATGTTTTTATGTGGTGGTTGGTAGAGAGAGAGTAAAGAGGAGTAGATTGGGGCAAGCACTGATACCCAATCCCCAAGTCACAGGAATGAACCCCCGACCTGGCTGGGAATTGAACCTGCGGTCCACTGAATTGCTTAATGTTCAGCGGACTCCAAATCTTCAAACACTGCCGTCTTCAAAAGGATTGGCTCTTTCCTCATCTACTCAGTCCGCAGCTCAGCCGGCAGCGCGCTGGCTTCTTACTGTTGGGTTCCATTGTTAAAATCCCGGTCACTCCATGTGAGATTTGTGCTGGTCAAAGCATAGGCAGGATAGGTTTTTCTCCGAGTACTCCGGTTTTCTCTGTCATCTTTCATTCCAGCAACACTCTCCAATATCATTTCATTTAATAATACAGTATATACACACCGTTTTACAGATCTTCTAGAAATCTCCAACTTCTGGAATGTTCTTACAACACTCTAAATGGAACACTCCCAAAAATACATGGAACAATCGAACGACCAGTCGTTGATTGGAGTAGATTAAACTCCAATATTCAATTACATATATACAAACCACAATGAGGGAGTCTACATAATTCCTAAAGTTTCTACACGTATCTGCATAATAAAACGTTACGGTAAGTTTCCAGATGCCTTGATATGTATCAGAAAGATCATACCCAATATACAAATATTACAGTTTTCTACAGTTTCGGCTGAGCAGATTTTGAGGTTATATGAATTTGCAAGACATACGGTACTTTATCGCGTAATTCCCCCCTTTTTTCTTGAAAAATTTTCTTGAAAACACTAGGGAGGGAATTCTGCGAGGGGTGCTTCTAGGCATTCAGAAAGGAAGGGAAACGATGTATTAGATAAGTTATATTTACGGTAATACCGATATGTGAAAAAAGTGGTACCTACCGGTATTTATTTTCAGTTAACACAAAAGAATACCACGGTTTCATTAGGCTACAATGAAGAGCATCAATGCATTGTTTCATTGTTTCTTTTCTCTCACTACTCTGTGGCCTCACTTTCGTCACTATCATCACTATTTTCAGGCTCAGGTAACACATCATCTTCTTCACTTTCACTATTCCACAACATGTCGTCCTCGGAACCGTCAATGGCACAAGAAATTCCAGTATTTTTAAAACTCTTCTTAACAACATCGACACTCATTTTCTCCCACGCCCGGATTATCCACTCGCACATCGTCGGTATTGATGGCTTCCTTATCTTGCCTCCTGGAGTCAGCTGATGAGATCCCTCCACCATCCATTCTGAATTCAGGCGTCGAAGATGTTCTTTGAAAGGTTTGTTGACGCTGACATCTAAAGGTTGAAGAATGGACGTTAATTCTCCAGGGATGATGACAGGATGGGACTTCATCAGTTTCATTTTCTCTTTTACAGCTTCCACAAGGTGACCCCAGAAACTGTCTAGGACAAGAAGGGACTTCTTTTGTAATAATGCCCCTGATCATCTTCCCCAGACTTTCTCCAACCAATCCACCATCAAATCTGCTGTTATCCAGCCCTTTTCTTGAACTCGTACGTGAATTCCATGTGGCGTAGTCTCCTTTGGTAATGTCTTCCTTTTAAAGATGACATATGGTGGAAGTTTCTTGCAGTCTGCTGTAATGCACTACATCACTGTGCATCTTAGACTCTCTGCTCCAGTCGTCTTCACAAGGACACTTTTTGAGCCAGTTGGAGCATATCAAAAAACACTGGCGTCTGGTCACCATTACCAACCTGAGAGAGTAAATAGTCATATTGCTGTCGCACTTTTATTACGTAACGATGGAACTCGATTACCTTATCTGTGGCTGGCACAAAGATGTTCTCCTCCGTAAACTGAGATTTTGCCATCTCATAAAATGAATCACCCAACCAATGCTTGCTTTAAAATTCTTTCTGTCAATGTTGAGCGTGGCAGCTATCTCGCAAGCTTTGTTCTGAATCATTTCGTAAGAAACAGCACAACCATCATTCCGAAGTTCATTGACGTAAGCAATTACACCATTATTAATTTTGGGATATTTCCCTGTTTTAGGCCCACAGAAAGATTTTGAGCTTGCCTTTGCAGTCATAAGTTTATCTTTTTGTCTCCGCCAATACCGTATTGAATTAGGATCAACGGAGAAATGTCTTCCTGCAGCTTTCACTCCATTTGTATCGGCCATGTATTTGCCGTGTAGTTTGAATATTTCGACATTATGACGACTTGTAACAAACTGACCTAGAAACACGTCTGCAACTTCGCTGTTCAAATTTACAGTATGTTGTGACAATGGAAACATTTTTATGTCAAGTACCGCTGTGTTCATTGTTGTCCATTATCAAGTCATTCGAAGGCCGCTCCAGTAAGAACAAACCGGGAGAGGGAATTATGCGCGATATTTAATAAAATAATTTTTAATGATGAAAAATCGTAGGGGAGGGAAATATGCGAGGGGGGAGCTTATGCGATAAAATACGGTATTTACAGGGAAATCATATGTTAGCCATACTTTACACTTAAGAAAGATAATTGAAATGTATTAAACATAATAATCGAAGGTTTCACAAGAGTTATGTTAGGTGTAGGATGGTGTACATATGACATAGTCACAGTCTGAAAACAGATCTTATAAAAACAAGTGCAGGTTCTGAAATATCTCAGCTTGGACTTATTCAGTGTGTATCTCTTACTTCAGAAACTATCACATGGAACATTCTCTTCCATATAAAATGGAACAGTTAAGATAATTTTGAAACTGTCTGTGGCCATGGCGTATTTCAATTAATTTATTTTCTATGCACCTTCCAGGAACTGATAGACATGAACCAGAGTTTACTCCAGACTCTCGGTGTCTCCCACCCAACTCTAGAACGTATCTGCTCCATTGTGAAGAGTCATGGTCTGCACAGCAAACTGACTGGTGCAGGAGGTGGTGGATATGCCTTCGTGCTTCTTCCACCCACGATCCAGCAGTCTGCAGTAGATGCTCTCAAGAAGGATCTTCAGTGTGAGAGGTTCACCTGTCAGGAAGTGGCACTCGGTGGGCCAGGAGTGATGCTGCACAACCTGTCGTTGCTTGCATAGTATTGATTTTTTTATTTGTAAACTTCAGGGTATGTACTGTATGATTAGGCCATGTTATGTGGAGTCTTTTGAAGAATTTGGCACATCTGTGGCATGAGTTGCGGCACACTGAGTTCCCTTGCTTATAATACATGTCTCCGTTCCCTCCCCTCACTACCTCTTCTCCTTCAGCCTTCCTTCCTGCCAAGTAGTTCTTCGTATTTAAAGTTTCCGTTTCTCTGATTATTTAGCATGTGTAGGTTCCTGTTCTTCCTCAAATCCTAGTATTTCTACTACAATTCTGATTTCATTCTGATCCAGTAGATTTGGTGATCCTAATTCAATAAAGTCTTTCATCTAGCGTTTTGCAGAAATATGTAAATTTTATGCAAAAGTCTGGTGAAATCCATTTTTCTAAATGGGCTGTAAATTGGATTCATCAGTCACATTTATCTGCGATTTTGAAAAGATGTTTATATATTTTGTAATTGAAGGACTTGGGAGTAAAGTAATTGTAAGGGGCATGGCATGCTTAATAGCAACCATTAGTGAATCACAACATTAAGATGTTTGTGATTGCTACTAAACACATCTGTCCCTTACCATTATTTACTTCCAAGCCCCTCAATTAGGTTAGGGTAATAAATTCCATTTTTAACTCTTGGCCCTCAGATTTTTTTCATAATTTTTTGTTTTTTTAATCCTTTTTGTTGTAGATTGAGAGTTTCTGAAGCATATAGTACCTCTGGCACAATAAACATTACATAATGTTGAAACTTACTGTTCCTGGAGAGGCAATGTTTGTTAACAGTTTTTATTAGTTGGAAAGCAGTTTCCATCTTGTGAATTCTTGATAGTAATCATTTCTTTTCATTATCAGTCTCTGTAATCCATTCACCTAGGTGTTTAAATTCCTTCACTCTGAAAATTCTTTTAGTACACATGTTCATTTCCTGCTGCTCTCTCTCTCTCTCTCTCTCTCTCTTGTCCTGCTCCACCAACTCTTTCCATCTCTTCTGCCTGTTCCCTGACTTCCCTCAATTTCCTATGTCATCATCTTTGCACATGACATGCCCATACCAAATCAACCTTGCTTCCTGGATTATCTTTTACAAGTCACTCAACGTCATTGTTCTGCTGATATTCCTGACTCATTGAGCTTTTGTTGTACACAAGAACCTAATTTATCTGGACTAGGTGGGGCCGGAGGTAATCCAGATTATAAAAAATCTGGACAATCAAGAAACAAACTAAGAAATGAATATAAGCGACTAATCTATAAAAACCTTTATTTTTACACTAACAAGAATTTTAAAAACACACTTTTGGCACATAAACGTAGTACAGCGCTTAATGTACTTAATTCTGTTAACTGAAATAGTGTGCAAGTTTCTTAATTTCAAATTTATGTGGTGTTTGAGAGTAGCACAGTCACGCAGATGTTTCACTAACATCATTTCGGCTGGAGTCATTTCCTTTTGGTGTTCTAGATAAATCATTAGTTTTTCTAGTTATGCTGTTGCCTCTGCATGAGGCATTACTTCTTCCCCTAAAACGTCACTTTCATTTTCCAATTCACCATCACTCTCCTCCTCTGTATCGCAGGCGGCAATAATTTTATCATCGGTTATCATGCTGTTACCAGCATCATTTGTCATTCTGTAACCAGGCACTTGCATCACTATTGTCTACATCCGAACAACTGGGAGTGTTTGCAAATATTTCAAGGAATTCGGGCGTGTCAACAGCTTCAGAAACTTGAGAGGTAGAATCCCAAACGGAGGGCCATATTCGTTTCGGCAATCGCTGTGCTACCTGCGGTGAAAACATAACAGTGTAGTATATGGCACATAAATGTACAGTATTATTCAAAGAATGTGCATATTTTTGTAATAAAAAAATACAAAGATAATGATATAGTAAACAAAAAAATCAATCCAGATAAACCAGAAATTTGTATCATTGAGGGCCAGATAAACAATGTTGCTTGTGTACCACACATTCATCTAACATTTTCATCTTGGCAACATGCAACTTCCTTGTGTGCTGAACCATCATAGGGACTGTTTCTGTTCCATACGGAAGAGCTGGTCTGATGATTGTCCAGTAATCTTCCCTTTGAGTTAAATTATTCTTAGATATTTAATTTCCACAATTTAAAGGTTGCTGACATCCATGCTGGTTGGGATGCAGGTGTTGGAGATCGCATAAATAACGATCGTCATTTACTTGCAGATTTTCACTGTCAAAATTGTTGTCCCATTTGCATCCGGTGACTTGGTTCCAGATTGTGCATGACGTTGTTAACGGTATGAAGTTATGTTATGGAAGAACTAATCCATGTCATTAGGAAAGCTGTGAGTAACGTGATGGAGAATAAGCAAATAGGATACCAGGTCTTACAACTCAGAACCCCTTGCTACAGAAGCAAGTTTTCTGGCATTGTCAAGTTCGAAAGACATAGTCTTGAGTGTTTTGCTGTTCGGCAGTTAACTTCTAAAATAGGCCTGACCAACTTCTTTTATGGTGTGATCCATTTTTTTCCTGTGAGGTACTGCATCTATTTACCTCCCTTCTCAGTACCATAGATATAAAAAGTACCCTTATCCTGTAATATCAAAAAGTAGAGTTATTCAAGTATTTTAAGATGCTTGTTACATTTGACAGATCCCATTTAATGAGAAGTTTGTGGTTTCATGTAGTCTACCAGGCGTCAAAAATCAGGTGTATGCTGTGACAGGGTCAGTCTCAAGGAACTGTCCAAATTCAGGTTTGTTAAACTGGAGTTATGTTCCGTCTTCATTAGTTTCAAGTACAAAAATGCAGATTCACATAAGTAAGTTGATCAAAACCAAGAATGCAGCATTTCATTGCATTTTCTAATATTGTTATATTTCTCTTGGAGAGTATATTTCCAAAATTATTATTTTGACGACCAGGCTTATATCACACTGAAAATTTATTTCATTCTCAAGAGATGTATCGTTCGCAGGACATTTAGCGATTGACCAAAAATGATGCCACGATCAATATGTTAGCAAAGCCTGTTCTAAAATGAAGTTAAAAACCATATTTCACTAAATGAATAACTTCATCCTAAAATCTTTAATTAGGGTACATTCCTTATCAGTAACCATTAGTCGACAAATATCTTTTAGGGAGAAATTCACTGCCTAATTAAACAAACCAGAGTCCAGCTGCTTGGCTGAATGCTCAGTGTACTGGCCGTTGGTTCAGAGAGCTCCAGGTTCGATTCCCAGCCGGCTCAGGGATTCTGTGTATGGTTAATTCCTCTGCTTCGGGAACTGGATGTTTGAGTTTGTCTTAATATACTTCTCTTCGTTTACACACAACTTGCTGTTATGAAACACACAGATCACAGTGTCAGGAAGAGCATTCGATTGTAAAACTGGGCCTGATCGGAATCGGTGCCAGCTTCGATTAAACTGGGGGAAAAACTAAAAGAAGAAGAAAACTGTTGACGTGCCCAGAATTAGTCATGATTTTTCCTTTAGCTTCATGTTTGTGAAACATTCTCCGTTCAGGTTTTGTTTATTTAGCATATTAATTTTCTTAGCACTGGGAGTGTCCGAGGACATGTTCACCTCGCCTGGTACAGGTCTTTCTATTTGACGCCCGTGGGCAGATAATGAGATGGTTAGAGGGTGAAACCAGGTGTCGACACATAGTATACTCTTGTCGAATAACCAAGAGGTCTGCTCAGAGTTTTACATCTCCATCAGATGGACAAATCACCATCAACAGCGTCGCGTGCTTTCACTCCATGTAAACACTGCAGAGAGGTTTGGAATTGAATCCAGGCTTTTGGGACAGAATCTAGAGATAGAAATTGTATATCACCTCCTCCTGTCCTGCTGGCCAACATTCTCTTAGTGAACATTTATTTCATCAACGAGGCTCGAATTGGCTAACCATTGGTTCAGACTTGACACTTACCAGGTGGGCTTCCATTTAGGTAATGATATATTGCAAAATATTTCAAATTTCAAATTCTCCTGTATATATACTGTTTCCTTCAAAATGCAACCAGTAATTATTTTGTATGGCTATTGCTAGCCTGGTGCAGGCCTTGTAAGGCAGACCTCCAACGAGGTCAGGCGGCATCGGCCGCCTGTGGGGAAACTGCGTGATATTGTCGTAGAGAATAGTGTTACGTGTGGTGTGTGAATTCCAGAGATGTTGGGAGCAGTACAAAAATCCTATCCTCAAGCCAGGGAAATTAAACATTTAAGGTTAAAATATCCAAGCCGGCCGGCAATCTAACTCATGGACCCTCTGAAGTGAAGGCAACTGTGAAGACCATTCAGCCAAGGAGCTCGACATCAGTGAAATTAATAAAATGCACATATTGGCACATCACAGCTAGGCAAGTGTAGGGGATGTGAAGTTGCAACATTCACTTTTGTGTGTGACAGGCATGCAGAATGCCTGGGAAACACAATTAAACAAATAAATGTATTATAGCAGCATTTGTACTGTACATGCTCTGAAGTTGAATTAGTCATCTCAAAATAAAACTTACGTATTGTGAGATTTTATAAGATCTGTATTGCTATTAATAGTTCATAGTTTACATGAGTATTTAATAATGGTGAAGGAGTATTACCATTGATTAATCCAAAGACTGAACTGACTGTTATCATTGTACTAATAAGGTGCTGGTGAGATGTGTATTAAAGTTAAAATGAAGGTTAAAGGTTTATCGAGATGAAGATGGGTGTTAGTTAATGAAATACGGGGTGGAAAGAAATCATTTCAGAGCTATGATTTACCAGGTAAGGTGCAGATGGAGCTCGGCCAGAATTTCATAGCACCAAAATGCACACGGGGTGAGTTAGACTAACAGAGAAGAGGAGAATTGGGGGTACGCCAGAGTTTGACAGAAAAAGTGAGACTGCAAATTTCGCTTTTTGCATTGAAATTACCAGTTTGGCAGCTATTTACAGACTGAACTGACACTCTCGTAGGGGACCATAGACCATAACTGAGCCCATGTGTGTCTTGAATTCCCAGCTGTGCTCTCCTTCAAGACATTTAAAAAGCTACTTGTAAACTCGTGCACAAGTAAGGCACAGAATTTATTCTGTGTGTGTGTGATGAAATAATTGCCTTTTTTTTATGAGCCTTTCATGTCAATTTATTTTTATTTAATACAAGTTGGTGGTGGCAGAGATGGTTGATGGCTTAACAGAACAATCCTTGGACATCGCAAGACGTTTGCTCTGGTGGCAGGATATTCTATTTTTCTACAATTCAATGGAGTAAAGAAAATTTTCAAAACAAAGTATATTCGGATGTTACAAAAATTACAATTAACACATGTTGAAACAGAGCATAGTTGAAACTGTTTTTAAAGCAGCCCTCGGCACATGAAGTCTTTGCTTTCAAGCATTTTCTGCATGGCCATCCTCAACAACTGATTTCTGGGACAGGAAAGCTTAATTGATCCATCTTAAATCCAGGAAGGAATAACAATCCTTGTGTTTCCTATGCAAAATAAACACAATCAGCAATGCTTACAACATTGTAAACAGTTTTGATCATCCTTTAATTGACAAAAAAAAATTTAGGAAATTAGGTCTTTTAGGCATCATTTAGAAACAATTTTTGTTGGTTCTTTTTCAGTGAAGAAAAGGAGCCTTAACCTGGTACATCTTAGCTTTGCACTCTTCTTTCACTCACACAACATTGTATCGATTCCTTTCAGATGTGTGTACCAGCCTATTTCTTTCATGCACCCAACATTGTACTGGTTCCTTTCAGACTTGCACATTATTGTATTTCACCAGATATTTTTCTTTCGTATTTCAACATTTCAAAATACAAAAATTTTAAATAAATTTAGTGTGGAATAAATAACAGTTACTATTTGCAGAAAACATCATAGGAACTGTAATACATTTGTTATAAACATGTGAAGTTACTTTTATTACTTGAAATGTTTAGCGTACCTGAGCAGAGAGAAATGAGTTCACATCTTAACGACTTTCAGCTTCCCATATGGAAATGTTTTTGTTGAATGTATCTTGCTAGATAAGCTCTCTATCAAAAATGTTTGTTTTTTTAGTTTGATGAAATGCTGGTAGACATCTTTTGTACTGATCTTTGTGTTTGTCTCTTGTTCATGAATGTCAGCCCCTGTGTGCTGCATGTAAAGAGTTTACATTGTCAATTTTTTTAAATAAAGTATTAATTACTAGTACTCTTTCTAAAATATATGATGTAAATATGTCTTATATCTGGGGTCCATCTGAAATTAGCGGGACAAAATGTGTGGTGCGACATTACCTAGCAACCATTAATGGATGGCCATGACTGAGAGCCATAAGACATATTTATAATAATTTTATTTTCCCAGAGAGAAATTTTATACTTTTTTTCTTTCTTCTTATGTCCCACCATATCGGAAGCAGTAAAGCTTCGTATGTTTGTAAGGGTTGGTTTGGAATATCGGTCATTAAAACTATTTTCAATAATTTTATCTCAAGATGGAAAAGATCTCGCACACCATCCGGAAACGAAGATCCATGCTATCAGCAACAGGGAAGTGTACAAGTCTAGAATCATGAATGCCAAGATCCCAGACTCAACCACCATGGGCAGAAGAAAAGAGAAAAATGCAGAGAGAAAGAATGACGTAGTACTGGTTATTCAAAGCCCAGAAGTAGCTAAAATTGAATCAACATAGTCCACAGTCAGCCTAAATAAAAAAAGAGAAGATAAAGGGGTTTCAAATTTGATGCTGTGAAAACGGAAGCATGTCTTCCAAGAAACGTTAACAAATTGCCTAATCGATATTATTATAATCTATATTAATATTATAGAGAAATTTTGTTCTCAGGGCCCACTCAACTGATTTCAGTAATTCTTTCAGCTTAAACTTATTTCTTCCAGATAATGGTGTATGGCCTCCAGGGAGGTCTGCTAAACTGATGCTTATAAGCGACCTGTGCATATGTGAGGATGGGACTCTATGATGTATTCTGATGTTGAAGACTGCACAAACACCTCGTTCCCGAGCAAGAGGAATTAATCAGTGAAGATTATTAAAATACCCGACCCAGCCGGGAATCGAACCCGGAACCCCTTGGACCGAGCATAACCATAAACATTATCATAACATACCAGCTCTCCTGCTAATCTTAGATTTTCTTTTTTGCTAATTTTACAATTAACATTGATTTCACTGTAATTATGCAAAGTCTGTTCGTTTCATCAGTTATCAGCATATACACACTTTTCTTACATTAGCAATATCCAAATGATCTTACATGGTCTATGACTAGAGTCGTCAAAACAACGTTACCAAGTCGTGTGTAGAGAAATAGGAACGAGTTAAAGAAGACCTAATAGGATGAACACGATGGTAGGTGAGTGTAGGAAGAGGGAACAACAGAAAGGAAAGGACAATCTCCACGTCTCTCCTCACAAATCCCAGTTCTTGTACATCCACCTCTTCTTTATACCGAATTACTTTGACTTCTTTACTGTCCTGGAACATTAAATGAATTACCTCCTTGTTATCAAGCACTTACTGCTTGACCATCCTCAGCGACTGATTTCTGGGACAGGAAAGCTTAATTGATCCAGAAACATTTTAGTAGAAATAAGAATCCTTGTTTGTCCTGTGCAAAATAAACACAATCGGTGATGTTTACAACATTGAAAACGACTTGCTCATCTCTTGATTGGCAAAGAAATTGAGGAAATTACGTCTTTTAGTCATCATTTTAATACAATTTTTTGTTTGTTCTTTTTCAATGACAAAGAAAAGAATCCTTACTTGATAAATCTTGGGTTTGCACTCATCTTTCTTTCACGCAACATTGTACTGGTTCCATTCCGACTTCGTTCCAGCATTTATTTCTTTCATTTGCACAACATTATAGTGAAAGATTTTAAATTTTTGGGCAGCATAATGTCACAGGATAGAAATTTGGATAGAGAAATTAATTCAAAATTACAGCAATTGGCAAGTTTGTACCAGTGTGTGAGGAACTTGTATGGAACATGCATGTGCCAATGAAGTGCAAGGTTTTATACTCATCCTATTTTAGACCTATATTGACCAGTGCTTCAGCAGCCTGGACTCTTACTAAAGAGCTGAAATCAGGTTTAGGAAATAAGGAAAAGAATGGGAGTTTGTCAACTTCAAGAAGTGATTGACATAGCAAAGCTGAAATGGTTTGCCCATATGATGAGAATGTCCGGGAGGAGAATTCTAAATAGAACATTCGTGGATATAGTAACTGCAAAGAAAATGCTTTCTAAAATGACTATACAATTAATTTCCATTCTTACGAAGCCATGGGCAAAGCCTAGTTTTTAAAAAATTTCATAATGAGGAGTGTCTATAATGGACCTTCTCATGATTATGTTAATGTAGCTAATTGTTGATCATTTCCATGGAAGTGTCTGTCCATCTCACTGCCATGGCCTGGCTACTTTAGATGAGGTTACTGGAGGGGGTAGAAACATCACCCTCCAGTGACTATCACTATAAAACAAGAGTCCTGATCTCTATGAAGATGAATGTTGTGGACGGGTAAGCCTCCAGTGTTGATTATTTTTGAATTCTTTCTGTGTGACCCTTAATTACTCTCCATTCGTCTGAGAGACTACACACGTTTGCAACATTTTTATTTATATTCATTTGTGTGGGACTCATGGCATCTGAGGTATGAATGTTCAGTATTAGGGTTGTACTACCCTTTATTCTTTCTACAATTTGTGTACGTCATGCCGACACAGATAGAACTTGTGCGTTCAATGGTGTAGGAAATGGCTAGGAGTGGGAAGGAGGCCTCCGTCTGGGTCACTTACCAAGATCATTCCTTTCATAGTATGCTCTTGAGGTCCTAATTGGAGCCATCCTTCTCATACAGTATGTCCATACCATCGTAATCTGCTTAATTCTAAGATTTCCAACAGGCTCTTGTCCATCCAAGTTGTTGGTGCCGAATACTTTCATTCCTTATTTTGTCTCTCCTTGTCTTTCGGAGACATGACCGAAGGAACTTAATTTCAGTGGCCTGTAGGCGACTTTGTACAGATCTAGTCAACGTTGCTGCTTCCAGTTTGTATGTTAGAATTGGTACAAGATATGTTTTGTACAGCATGAGCTTGCAAGCGTGGGGAAATGAGCCTGGTACAGTTTAATTGCAGCAATAGCAGTTATTTAAACACATATCTAAATTTATTTCATTACTTTGACACATAGGAGGTTACAGTTTACACAGAATTACACATAGGAGATTTTGCTTTAAGAATGAATCGTACACTGTCTTGGAGTTTTACTCAAACACACATTTTATGTTTTACTCAGCTGCATATTGTTACATCAATGTTGCCTGATTGTATTATCTTAAATTTATACTGTGTAATTTGATTACTGAGCACTTCAAGGAACGTTTTATTTGTTCAGCTTTACAAAGAGATTATCATAGGTGGTCAGTAACCTGCTTCAGTTCTTGCAAATGAGTGAACTTGGACATTGTGATCGGCAATTGTGTATCGTACAGTCTACATGGATCATCTGTCTGACTCGTTGGCTGAACGGTCAGCGTACTGGCCTTCGGTTCAGAGGGTCCCGGGTTCGATTCCCGGCCGGGTTGGGGATTTTAGCCTTAATTGGTTAATTCTAATGGCACGGGGGCTGGGTGTATGTGTTGTCTTCATCATCATTTCATCATCACGACGCGCAGGTCGCCTACGGCGTCAAATAGAAAGACCTGCACCTGGCAAGCCGAACCTGTCCTGGGATATCCCGGCACTAAAAGCCATACGACATTTCATTTCATTTTTTTCATGGACCATCTAATGGAGAATTCATTCTCCCACTCTGGGGAAGATTTTCTCCACTCTGCTGTGTGTTGCAGATTGTAATGTATCCCTCCATCAGCTGAGAAGTGCAGTTGGTAGATATCTGTCTCTACAGGAATGTCGGATTTTCTTCCAGGCTGTGACAATGGGAGGTTTGATTTATGCACCAAATCCTTTAAGAAACTGAAAGTTGACAGTTTTCACATCTTATGGATTGTTGAGTCCAGCTTGTCTCATTCTGGTTGTGTAATCCATGGGTGAATTAACTTGTGGAGAGAAGTAGCGCTCTAGAGTGGCATGAACAGTAGAGATCGGACCAGCTAGGAAGACGTCTGGTCGCGCATGCGCTCTTTGGACGATCTAGCGTAGCGCATCCCCTCCTAACAGAGCTCCTGCTACAGTTGAGTGCATAAGTTTACACTCAGCTGACGTGCACTGCTTTGTAATTCCTCATTGTGTAGTAACTGTGATTAGTGGTGGTGTACGTTAGGCCTATCTGCGACAGTATGGAAGGCGTTAAAAGTAGCCTGCATTGTAAGGTGCTAAAGAGTCAGACTCGTGCAACAATGTCGAACGTTTTAGACTTTATGGAAAGGGAAGCCGTGGAAGAAAAGTTTGTGATAGATTGTAAGAAAGTGCAGGAAAGAGTAACAGCAGCTGTTGGAGTGTCAGAAAGTTCTGTGGCACGTATTAAGAGCAAAAAATGAAAAGGGATAAAATTAGGAAAACCTATGGACAGTCTGTTTGAAACAACAAACAAAAAAGGAATGCGCATAAAGAATGTTACTGGACTGGACGACTTTGACGAAGGTGCCGTACGTCGTATTGTTAACAATTTTTATTTAGTTGAAAAATGTTTACCTACAGTTTCAAAATTTTTTGCAAAGTTAGAGAAAGACTTAAAGTTCAAAGGATCCAATACTAGTGTCAATCGAATCCTTCGATCATTAGGATATCGTTGATAAAAATCTAACACTAATAAGCGCATCCTAATGGAAAAGCATGACGTAAAATACAAAAGATTTGTTTATTTGAAAAAAATTGCCCAGTATCGGGTGGAGGATAGGCCTATAGTGTACACGGATTAAACCTATATACATACGTCCCATGTATCCAGCAAAGGCTGGTCTGATGATTCATTATCCGGTATTTATTTATTTATTTATTTGGCATATGATGAATAATGACAACCCATAAACTATTTACACAACCAGTGAAAGATGAGTACAAAGTAAATACAAATTATCATATCTATACAGTCAAAGAAAGCAATTTACAAAGTTTGAAAGTACAAGAAGAAAACACAATATATTTACATCGCTATCCACCTATCAACTCTGACAGTTTATATATACACACTGAGTGCGAGTGATGTACATGTCACTAAATGTGAATGTCCAAACCCGGCACCCACTTCACTGCTTCGGGTGTTGCTGTGTTGAGGTCTTCCATGGTGCCAGTGAAAGCACGGAGTGGACATTCCTGCACTACATGTTTCATTGTTTGTCGAACCTCCCCACAATCACAGTGTGGAGAAACTGACCAGCCCCAGGTGTGTAAAGTAGATGCTGTATATCAGCGCCCATGTCAAAAGGAAAAAAAGACTTATAGTTGTACATGCAGGCGGGGAAATGAGCTTCATCGAGAACTGTCTGCTAATCTGGAAGTCTGGCAGCAAGAGTGGCGACTACCACAATAACCTGAATCGTGACAATTTTTTTAAGTGGGTGAAAGATATGCTTATTCCTAATCTTCCACCTATCAGTGTTCTCATGATTGACAACGCGTCATACCATAAAATGGGGTGAATAGAAACAGTGGGGTGAATACAAACAGCTATCTCAATCGGAAGCCATATTTTTGGTCATGCTAGCCCGGGAGGACAATATAGCAAGTGAAGATGCAATTCTCCCCTAGTACATCAGCACTGCATTGTGCTTATCACATGTATGGCTTGCAGTGGTGTCGCTGCCGGCGTGCTAGCCGGCCAGTGTCTTGGAAAAGGTGCGGTATCCAACTGATGAGCCCATGCCGCACTTTGGGCGAAACACTGGTAACTTTTGACGATTGAGTTTCCTGAATTTTATTTCAAAAACCAGGAAAGTTTAGTAATTTGCTGTAAACAATACTGTAATTGTTGCAATTTAAAATTTGTTGGACATATTTGTGAAATAACATATACTGAAGAGAAATTCATGTTTCAAAGGTTGTCCACACTGTTCTGTGGAAACCATTGTCAAGTAAAGTGGAGCCAAATTACCACGGGGAATCTGGTGCGGAAAAACTTCATTCGAACAGCAGGTAAAATGTTGACCTAGGCTAATCTTACTTTATGAAATACTTAGCCTGATGTTTAATAAGCGATACCATAAATATGGCATCATTATATTTTTACATTTGTTTGTATATCCAACCTCAATTTATTTTTCAGCACAAATAGTCGATTTGCGGGGTGAATAGAAACAAGAGCTTCATCATATCCCAAACTTATAAACACGATCCTAGTAGCAAGTGCTATCACAAACACTGCCAAGAAGCGATTCAGACATCATTGGCTGACATAATAAACAATGGTCTCAGTTATAGGGACACAAGCACCGTCATTTGACTCGAAAGGGTACCATAAAGAAACAAGGTGGACAGACAGTTTTAACTGCAGAAGAAGAATTGCTTGTAGATAGGTTTTAATTTTGTGTGGCCATTTCTAGCCGAGTGCAGCCTTTGTAAGGCAGACCCTCTGATGAGGGTGGGCGGCATCTGCCATGTATATGTAACTGTGTGCTATTGTGGAGGATAGTGTTATGTGTGGTGTGAGAGTTGCAGGATGTTGAGGACAGCCCCCGAAACATTGGAATTACACGATGAAGGTTCAAATACCCGACCCGCCCGGAAATCGAAACCGGGACCCTCTGAACCGAAGGCCAGTACATTGACCATTCAGCCAAGGATTAGAACTGTAGATAGATTGTTTGTGCTGAGTGGGGTGACCCAATGGACTCATATGATATCAGGATTATTGTAAAACAATACCTTGATTCTCGTGGCAAGATCGTAAAGAAGTTCAGAGACAATATGCCTGGCTGGGATTCATTTGTTTTCAAATTTTGCATTTTCTACAGGACAGGCATATATGTTTTAGTAGGCATTTTATGCACAGAAATACCATTTGACATTGCAAAAAATTGTAAATTTTAGAAATATATCTGAATGTTGTAAAATTTATTCAATTAAACCTACTCATTCTGTACTGATTTTATTGACAATTACACATAAAAGTTGAGAAAGGATATTTATGTTATTATTCTACCCCACTTATAGCATTAATATTAGATATAGACTGTTTCCAATCCGCCAAATGAAGGTACAATGAAAACATTATGGTAATATGTATGCCTGTTGCCATTCACCCCACTGGCGGATAAATAGAAACAGACATATTTTATAAAAATATTTTGTGAATGGCAACTGCTAAGACCATGATAATCTGGCCAGTTAATAATTTGACCTACACCCATACATTGCCACAAAAATAATTCATGTATCTTTCGTAGCGCGTTATCCAGACAATTTCAGAATTTAAAATTGTTTCTATTCACCCCATTTTACGGTACCGGTATCACAACAAAGAAGTAGATCGTGTCCAACCTGCAGTTCACGGAAAGTGACGATCTACTGGCTAGTGAATAGGAACATTCCACACCGTGATACAATGTACAAACACGAGCTTTATGAGCTTATCAAATTGTACAAGCCGGCACTCAAAACCTACGTCCTAGATGAACTCGTGGAACAATACGGGCATTCGGTCCTTCGACTGCCCCAATATCACCCTGAATTAAACAGTATTGAAATAATGTGGGCAGAAGTGAAGAACTGGGTAGCTTCTCACAATGTCACCTTCACTATTGACGACGTAGACAAACTCGCTAGACAGAAATTCGCTTTTAATGTAGATTTGTTTTGAAACCTTAGATTTTCTTTAGTTATTACGGTACTTTAGCTGTTCGATCGAATAGTGAATTTTCTCATTTTTAATTCTACCAAATCTTTTTTAGTTTCTTAGAACCAGTTCGGTTTTGTTTTGCGGTTACGGAAGAAGTCAAAGATTTGTTCGGGTAATCTATGAGTTCATTCTGAGGAGATGATGACCGTAAAAATTATCCTCCTTTTTCGCATAGTGTCTGAGAATTTTTCAATTGTCTTATAGTGTGTTTCATTCTTGACGTATTATTTTTTTTTAATTACAACTTCCCCCATGCGGAGGCTGCCACAAGGACAAAGTATGTCGACTACACAGTATTTTGTCTGTTGACTTTGCTAGTGTGCCAGGTAGAAGATTCACCAAAAGGCTCATGAATAGATTTGCAATACGGTTCTTCAGATGTTATAAGTTATAGATGATTGCGGAGTATGGTCACTGAACCTCGTATTGCGGCGATAGCTATGTCGTGAAGTCGTGTCCGGCTGAGACCGAGAGAATCCCATAGCTGTACAAGAAATTTAGGGATTGTGCCTCGAGCTCCGATCATGAGTCCATGGACGGAAATATTATCTAGGTGATATTTATCTTTATAGTAGTTTACAGTTGGCTGGTAAATTGACTTCTTTTCGGCGTCCACCTCTTCGGCCTGGCCAACGTGCGACTCGAAGCGTATTGTGGGATCTAAGATTAGTCCTTGCTTGCTAGCTGGTTGAAAGGCTATCATGTCAATACGTCTGTTACTCCCGTCGGTAGCTAGGCCAGATACCTCTTCGTGCACGGTGAAACCGTGATCCCTCAGCGAGGTCGCAATCATGTGTCTTATTGTATGATGGCGGGAATTTCTGAATACCTCCCCGTGAGGGCAGGCTCCCAGGACATGGGCAAGAGTTTCGTGCTCTCTGTGGCAACGCCGACAGAGGGTCCAAGGGACTAGTGATGGGTCGAACTAGCTCTTTTGAGGGAGCTAGCTCATTCGCTCCCGCTCCTAACTGAGAGTCGTTCAAAAGAGTCGACTCTTAGGAGCGGGAAGGTAGGAGCGAGCCGAGGAAGTCAGAGGCCGCACTCCGCTCCAGGTTCGTTCATTCGTTCATCCGGTTTAGGGCAGACGGCTCTTTATGACTTCCGGGAAGGAACGATATAGCGCAAATAGTTTATATTTCCCACAACAGTTGGCTAATCTATTAATTAATTAATTAATACTCTATTAACGGTAATGTCCAGTTTAGAAGGCTACTCTCAAATACAATCTCTACTGTATTTGCTACTTTTGAAATAAAACAAATGAACAACTAATATATGCATTCCTGGCAACATTGGCAATTAAGCTAACGATAAAGCTTTATATACAATAACGAAGAAATGTTTAACAAATATGCAGTATTAATGGATAACATCTAATATTACTTTGCCTATGTTCCTCTCTTCTTAAAATGATGCTTTTCAAGACTGAATGCACCGTGACGAGACGTATGTTCATGATATTGGCAACACTTACACGTTAATAAATAATTGTTTATAAATGTATTCACAAAAGCCCAAAATAGTGTGATTTTACATTTTCTAGATTAATCATGACTCCCGTCTTTATTTGAAGGAGCGAGATGGCGCAAGATAGTTCACCTTTCCCACAACAGATGGCAACACTATGCCCAGTTTGGCACGCTACTCTTGGAATAAAACAAATGTACACTGCTGGCAACATTCGCAATTAATCCAATGATGAAGTTTTATACACAGTAACGAAGAAACGTATCACAAATATACAGTGTTGATTGATGACATCTAATATTACATTGCCTAAGTTCCATTCTCCTTAAAATGGTGTCTTTCAAGATTGAATGCACCGTACGGGACGTATGTTCGAGATATTGGCAAAACTTCCGTTCGACCCCGGCAGTCTAGATAAGCATAAGAAGAATCTCTATTCCTATTCACGTAGTTTACATTTCACTCAAAAGATATCATCAAAATATCCTCCTTCGCCTGGAGTTACAGAAAGTTTCTCACTAGACTCTCCGCGTTTAAACAACAGATTCTTTCATGCATTAATGCAGCGTAGGAAACATAACTGATTAAACGCGATCTTTAACGAAAATAATGGAAACTACTATCAGCACAAATGTACATGAGTGCTATTGGACTAGACAAAAGAGTGACTAAATGGTTTGCTATATTTCTAGAAAATAGATCTCAGAGAGTTAGAGTAGGTGAAGCTTTGTCTGACCCTGTAATAGTTGAGAGGGGAGTTCCTCAGAGCAGTGTTATCGGACCTTTATGTTTTCTTATATATATAAATGATATGAGTAAAGGAGTGGAATCGGAGGTAAGGCTTTTTGCGGATGATGTTATTCTCTATAGAGTGATAAATAAGTTACAAGATTGTGAGCAACTGCAACGTGACCTCGAAAATATTGTGAGATGGACAGCAGGCAATGGTATGTTGATAAACGGGGCTAAAAGTCAGGTTGTGAGTTTCACAAATAGGAAAAGTCCTCTCAGTTTTAATTACTGCGTTGATGGGGTGAAAGTTTCTTTTGGGGATCATTGTAAGTATCTAGGTGTTAATATAAGGAAAGATCTTCACTGGGGTAATCACATAAATGGGATTGTAAATAAAGGGTACCGATCTCTGCACATGGTTATGAGGGTGTTTAGGGGTTGTAGTAAGGATGTAAAGGAGAGTGCATATAAGTCTCTGGTAAGACCCCAACTAGAGTATGGTTCCAGTGTATGGGACCCTCACCAGGATTACCTGATTCAAGAACTGGAAAAAATCCAAAGAAAAGCAGCTCGATTTGTTCTGGGTGATTTCCGACAAAAGAGTAGCGTTACACAAATGTTGCAATGTTTGGGTTGGGAAGAATTGAGAGAAAGAAGAAGAGCTGCTCGACTAAGTGGTATGTTCCGAGCTGTCAGCGGAGAGATGGCGTGGAATGACATTAGTAGACGAATAGGTTTGAATGGCGTCTATAAAAGTAGGAAAGATCGCAATATGAAGATAAAGTTGGAATTCAAGAGGACAAACTGGGGCAAATATTCACTTATAGAAAGGGGAGTTAGGGACTGGAATAACTTACCAAGGGAGATGTTCAATAAATTTCCAATTTCTTTGAAATCATTTCGGAAAAGGCTAGGAAAGCAACAGATAGGGAATCTGCCACCTGGGCGGCTGCCCTAAATGCAGATCAGTATTGATTGATTGATTGATTGATTGATTGATTGATTGATTGATTGATTGATTGATTGATTGATTGATTGATATAACCAAGTATACTACAGTACCCATAGCATTTTGCCTTTTTTTTCGCGTACAGTATGGTCACACTCTTTTCTATTTTTTTTTTTTTCAAGAACGATTGAACCGTATGAGAAGTATATGTTCGATATACTGGCATTCCTTACACTACCTACTTCTTCTTCTCCTTCGACCACTTTTCCTACACTTGTGGGTTCGCGAGTGCGAACTGTTCCGGAAATGTGGATTTGGCCCTGTTTTATAATAAATAATGGCATTGGCTTTACGTCCTACCAACTACATTTACGGTTTTCGGAGACGTCGAGGTGCCGGAATTTAGCCCCGGAGCGGTTCTTTTACGTGACAGTAAATCTACCGATACGAGGCTGACGTATTTGAGCACCTTCAAATACCACGGGACTGAGCCAGAATCGAACCTGCCAAGTTGGTGTCAGTAGGCCAGCACCTCGACCGTTTGAGTCACTCAGCCCGGCTGGCCCTGTTTTACGGCCGGATGTCCTTCCTGACGCTAACCTTATGCGGAGGGATGTAATTAATATTGCGTGTTTCTATGGTGGTTGGTATTGTGGTATGTTGTCTGAATATGAAGAGGAAAATGTCGGGACAAACACAAACACCCAGTTACCGAGCCAGAAGAATTAAATTCCCGACTTGGCCGAGAATCTAATCCGGGACCCTCTGCAGCGAAGGCCTCAATGCTGACTATCCAGCTAAGGAGTCGGAATCCTTACACGTTAATAAATAATTATTTGAAAATGTACTGCGGTATACACTTTGGTATGAGTTATTTAGCCTATATTTTAAAGCCAAAACTAGTGTTATTTTCTATTTGCCTTAATTCGATTTAAAACTACGGTATATTTTTTTATCCACTGTACCGTAAAACCGAAAGATTTTGGCAATATGTTAATTCATAACTACGACCGCATTAAAGAAACAGGTGAGGATTTGTCAGAGTATTTCTTAATTATTTCAGACAATAAAACTACGCCGTTTCTACTTGCCGAGTATTATTTTCAGTATTCTGGATAGTGACTATTCGTGCTTAGTTGAGGTTAGTTAACCCGAACTTCGTGTCGTTTATTTGCTCCTAACCTACAGGATCTATACTAGGCCCTACATCCTTCAGGTAGGTTAGAGAACCTGAAAAGGGAGATGGATAGGCTAAAGTTAGATGTAGTTGGTATAAGTGAAGTACGTTGGCAGGAAGAACAAGATTTTTGGTCAGGCGACCACCGAATTATCAACACAAAATCAAACAGGGGAAATGCAGGAGTTGGTTTAATAATGAATAAGAAAATAGGGCAGCGGGTAAGCTACTACGACCAGCATAGTGAAAGGATTATTGTCGTCAAGATAGACACCAAACCAATGCCCACCACAATAGTGCAGGTCTATATGCCTACTAGTTCAGCAGATGATGAAATCGAAAGAATATATGAGGAGATAGAAGATTCAATAAAATATGTAAAAGGTGACGAGAATCTAATTGTGATGGGAGACTGGAATGCAGTGATAGGTCAAGGAAGAGAAGGTAATACAGTAGGAGAATTTGGATTGGGACAAAGGAACGAAAGAGGAAGTCGGCTGGTTGAATTCTGCACTGATCATAATTTAGTCCTTGCCAATACTTAGTTCAAACACCATAAACGGCGGCTGTATACGTGGATGAGACCTGGAGACACTGGAAGGTATCAAATAGACTTCATTATGATTAGGCAGAGATTCAGAAACCAGGTGTTGGATTGCAAAACTTTCCCAGGAGCAGACGTGGACTCTGACCATAACTTGTTGGTCATGAAATGCCATCTGAAATTGAAGAAAGGAAAGAATATATAAAGATGGGATCTAGACAAGTTGAAAGAAAAGAGTGTAAGGGATTGTTTCAAGGAACATGTTGCACAAGGACTAAATGGAAAGGCTGAAGGAAACACTATAGAGGAAGAGTGGAGAGTCATGAAAAATGAAGTCAGTAGGGCTGCTGAAGAAATGTTAGGAAGGAAGAAAAGATCAACTAAGAATCAGTGGATAACTCAGGAGATACTAGACCTGATTGATGAACGACGAAAATACAAGAATGCTAGAAATGAAGAGGGCAGAAAAGAATACAGACGATTAAAAAATCAAGTGGATAGAAAGTGCAAGGTAGCTAACGAAGAATGGCTGAAGGAGAAGTGCAAGGATGTCGAAGGCTGTATGGTCCTGGGTAAGGTAGATGCTGCATACAGGAAAATCAAGGAAACCTTTGGAGAAAGGAAATCTAGGTGTATGAATATTAAGAGCTCAGATGGAAAGCCACTTCTAGGGAAAGAAGACAAAGCAGAAAGATGGCAGGAGCATATCCAACAGTTGTACCAAGGTAAAGATGTAAATAATTTGGTTCTGGAACATGAAGAGACTGTTGATGCTGATGAAATGGGAGACCCAATTTTGAGGTCAGAGTTTGACAGAGCTGTGAGTGACCTCAACAGGAACAAGGCACCTGGAATTGATGACATTCCCTCTGAATTACTGACTGCCTTAGGAGAAACCAGCATGGCAAGGTTATTTCATTTAGTGTGCAAGATGTATGAGACAGGAGAAGTCCCATCCGATTTTCGGAAGAATGTTGTTATACCTATTCCCAAGAAGGCCGGTGCAGACAGGTGTGAAAACTACCACACCATTAGTTTAGTATCTCATGCCTGCAAAATTTTAACACGTATTATTTACAGAAGAATGGAAAAACAATTTGAAGCTGAGTTGGGAGAAGATCAATTTGGCTTCAGAAGAAATGTAGGAACACGTGAAGCAATACTGACTTTACGTCTGATCTTAGACGATCGAATCAAGAAGGACAAGCCCACGTATATGGCATTCGTAGATCTAGAAAAGGCATTCGATAATGTTGATTGGACCAAGCTATTTATGAGTCTGAAGATGATAGGGATCAGATACCGAGAACGAAGAATTATCTACAATCTGTATAAAAATCGGTCTGCAGTGATAAGAATCGAGGGCTTTGAAAAAGAAGCAGCAATCCAGAAAGGAGTGAGGCAAGGCTGCAGTTTATACCCTCTCCTTTTCAATGTTTACATAGAACAGGCAGTAAAGGAAATCAAAGAGAAATTTGGAAAGGGAATCACAGTCCAAGGAGAGGAAATCAAAACCTTGAGATTTGCCGATGATATTGTTATTTTATCTGAGACTGCAGAAGATCTCGAGAAGTTGCTGAAGGGTATGGATGAAGTCTTGGGTAAGGAGTACAAGATGAAAATAAATAAGTCCAAAACAAAAGTAATGGAGTGCAGTCGAACAAAGGCAGGTGATGTAGGAAATATTAGATTAGGAAATGAAGTCTTAAAGGAAGTAGATGAATATTGTTACTTGGGTAGTAAAATAACTAACGATGGCAGAAGTAAGGAGGACATAAAATGCAGACTAGCACAAGCAAGGAAGAGCTTTCTTAAGAAAAGAAATTTGCTCACTTCAAACATTGATATCGGAATTAGAAAGATGTTTTTGAAGACTTTCGTGTGTAGCGTGGCATTGTATGGAAGTGAAACATGGACGATAACTAGCTCAGAAAGAAAGAGAATAGAAGCTTTTGAAATGTGGTGTTACAGAAGAATGCTGAAGGTGAGATGGATAGATCGAATAACGAATGAAGAGATACTGAATCGAATTGGTGAGAGGAGATCGATTTGGCTAAATTTGACGAAAAGAAGAGATAGAATGATAGGACACATCTTAAGACACCCAGGACTCGTTCAGTTGGTTTTTGAAGGGAGTGTAGGTGGTAAGAACGGTAGGGGTAGACCAAGGTATGAATATGACAAGCAGATTAGAGCAGATGTAGGATGCAATAGTTACGTAGAAATGAAAAAGGTTAGCACAGGATAGAGTGGCATGGAGAGCTGCATCCAACCAGTCTATGGACTGATGACTCAAACAACAACAACAACACATCCTTCATAGATTATGAGTGCATACAGGAAGTGAACAGGTAAGTATTGCTCAATAACATGTTGTTTATTTCATTTCATTGTTTCGTTAGGTTGCAAGTTGCCAGAACTATGGCACAAAAACGTACCTAGCACACAGACCTCAACCACTGCACTCAGAGCACTGACTTCGACTGAATGCGGGAAGAGGCTAGACTGTACCTGTAGACTGGACAGCCTATAAAAAAAGAAAGCGGCTTCTGTATGTCACGTGCTTATCTGAAGCATGGTATTGGCTAGAAATGAACGAGAGTCGATGTGACGAGCTAGCTCTTTCTTGGAGTCGCAATTGATAAAAGAGTCGGCTCGTGCTAGCTCTCAGGGAGCAAGGAGGGAGCTAGCTCATACAAGAGTCGACTCGTAATTGAACGACTAGCTCTCAAGGAGCAAGGAGGGAGCTAGCTCTTACAAGAGTCGACTCTCAATGAGGGAGCTAGGTCTGAGCTAGCTCTCTCCAATGAGTCGTTCAAAAGAGTCAGTTCGTTCATGAACGACCCATCACTATTCTGGGACCTTCCTGGCACGGAGCGAACGGCGCACACATTCGCTGTCATCTTGATGGCCTCTCTCCATTCCGCACAGGTTAAGTCTCGGTGATCTCTTATCCATTTGTCTTATTATTATTATTATTATTATTATTATTATTATTATTATTATTATTATTATTATTATTATTATTATTATTATTATTATTATTATTATTATTATTATTATTATTATTATTTGTTATTATCGACTTATTTTACATGATGTGGCTCAGGTTATGAAGCCTACTGTTAGAGCAAACCATATTCTACACTGTGCATCTACATCGTCGTAAAGTTAATTTTACATTAAATTATAATTTAAAATAATGAGTAGGTACGCATATTGATACACGAAAACGATTTTCACAGTTACTATAACAAGAGGTTAAATTCCGTTCTAACTCCTTGAATCTATCTATCATTTGTAACACTTATAAATAAATTCATTTCGGCTAGGTATGTCTGTAATTTACACCTGGAAGAGAATTCCACTAACTAAAAATCTGCGAAGTGTTGAAGTCAGTTACAACAAATATTTCGGTAACTAAGTCGCCACAACACTGAGCGAGAAGGGGAAGTCCGAGTTCTCGCTCCCACGGCTCTGCTTTCTTGCAAGCACAAATCCCCTCTCACCGGATGTCTTCCTATAGCTGGCCCGATCTCTATCACACTCCAACATATTATGCCCCTTTTCCAGGTATAGTTGTTCAAGGGTAAGTTCTTAGATCTAGTTCCAATTCTGATAATTACAGCCATCAGATACAGTATGCGCCAAAATATACATTACTGGAAATTGTTAGTCTTATTGTCATTACCTTACTTATCGAGATGATAGTGTAAATGTTCAAAATGTGTTCCATTGCTCTGTAGGCAGTGTTCATAACGATCACACAGATTTTCCAACATATTCTGGAACAGGTTGCTGCAGAGTCCCGAAGAACGAAACGATCTTCTGACGTAATGCAGGCACAGGTTTGGGTGGACCTGGACAACTGAAAATTTGCTCCTTTAACATTCCTCACACGTAAGAATCAGGTGGTGCGAGATCGGGGAATGTGATGGGTAGGGGAACTCCGCCGGCGGGAAATTACTCGTCCTGGAAAGGTTTCTAGCAGCATAGCCGTAGTCTGTTGAGCGGTGTGGCAGGTCGCCCCGTCTTGTCGGAACAACTGTCTATTCATCTGCATGTTCCTGGCACGACAAAACCTTCTTAGATCCTGAATAAATGGCCTGATCATCATGTTCCTATAGCGTTCCTGATTAACAGTAAGATGTGCACCATCATCATCCTCTATGAAATATGGACCTAGCACACCGTTTCCTCACACTGCACACCAAATCGCCAAACGCATACTAGGTAGCGGTTTCTGGACTAGAGTGTCTGGCCTCTCGAAACCAAGAAAGCGAGTTCTTTGGTGATTGATAAAACCCTCCAAGTGAATGTGATATTCGTCGGAGAACCGCACGTTGAACAAGAAATCTGGATCCTCGAACACCATTGCCAAAAATCGTGCACAATATTCCACCTGCTCCGTCAATCATTGTCCAACCTTTATTCGGTACGGAAATCTATCTATGGTTTTAAACAATCGTCGAAGTGACGTAGGGCTGATGTTTAATTTCGGGGCTGTTCGCCGAAGACTTCACGTTGGAGACTGCAACACCTGATTGAGAACACGTCCATGATTTTAACTTGTGGACACAGTTAATGGCCTACCTACCAGACCTTCCCTTGCGTTGACACAATACACTACTCGTACGACGAAAATTTTTAACAATAGATAGCATAACTGTGTTGCTAAGTGATGGCTTATTGAAGTGTTCACGATATTGTTCCGCCACTAACTTTAAACTCGGCCCACCTTGATAACCGTTTCCGTACGAGCGAAAATAATACTCCACTATAAACACTTTTTCCTCCGTCGCGAGACCCATTGTCACTTCCAATCACAGAGCACAACTAACATCATGGCGATGTAACAACAAGCAGACGCTCAGGCGTGCGCATGCGTACTGTGCGAAAATAAGTACTATTCAGCATACTTTTTTTAGTATTTTGGCGCATATCGTATTAAAGTAACCTTATTAGATTTGCACTTACACCACCATCGCCCTTGTGCCATATATGAAATTGCGTAGAACATCAATTGTGTATTTGACGTTTCTATCTGTAGTATGTCTTGGATGCTAGCAACTTAGAGCAAAAAAGAACACTTTGAATGCTCATCGTAACCACCGCTTATTAATGGATTTACCATTGTCTGTTGGATCATCTTCTGCAGCTATCTCTATTGCTATTTTTAGAATTTTCTTTCCAGTGCTAAACATCTTTAACTTCGACTCTTCACAATAATGTTCTTGCAGCAGCAACAACAACAATAGTAGTGACAGAAAAATACCACAAGACTGCTTGGACAGTCTGGCTCCATACAGTGCAAACAGGCTTACAGAATTATATTTGTCGAGCAAAAGACGGTTATGGGAGGCAAAAAGTAAATAGTTCTTGTTGATCAAATGCAATCACTTTATAGTGAATATACAATTGGTATGAATCAGTTAACACAGCATAATAGTACCAAAAGATGTTGGATAATTAGGCCAATATTACTATGAAACTTTTGATGTTGCGTTTTTGCAACACTAAGCACAACACTATTAAAAACTATTTAAAATAATATGTGTTTGGCCACCTTGTCAATACACATTTCATAATCGAAAATTATTTATTCATACATGTTTCAGGAACATAGAACATTCCCTTCATCAGTGAAGTCCAATCAAACAATAAAAACAATAACATCCTTAATTTGTTTAGCGATATCAATGAATAAATAATCACTAGTGATATCAAATACGTTAGAGACAATACGCGACAGTCTGCGAGATATCGAGGAACAGCGATTAGAGCACTGTCTAGCGGAGTAGCCTGGAGTTACTGATTCTGTCATAAGATCACATGTATTTGTTTGTGAATTTTTGGCGATATTTATGCGTTTGCATTAAGTTGACATAAGTAAATAGTTGCATGGGCCATTAATTTATATCTTCTCTCAGTATGAGTGGAAAGATATGTGCTGTGTTTGGCTGCAATAACTATGAAGTGCAGAAGAATTCGCGGTCTTTCTCCAGTTTCCCTCGTGACAAGAAAATGTAAGCAAATATTGCGTTTGCACATATATTCTTCCAGTTACAAAGAGATTCTTATAGTACTTCCCAAACTTGTGACCTGCGCGACCCATATTTTAACCGGCTTAAAATATAATAAGCTTATTTTGTTGTATAGTGCAGCAGTTAACCTTCAATACAGATGTGGTGTTGTAGGTGTGATCTGTGGGTTTTGATTTAATTCCGGAAAATGCATATGTGTGTGGCTGGTTGTGTTTCAAGTTACTCCATTTGGAATGCCATAATGCATTGTCAAACACTGAAGATGATATGGGTGACTTAAGAAATCTACATATTTTGTTGAAAAATATGATGATGCGAATTTGCAAGTATTGCTTGTAGGGAAATGTTGAATGTTTTTGAGGCTACATTTATAGATATTATTTCTGTAATGTGCCAAACCACCTCCTATATTATCCCCTCCAAAAAATCAATACGATGATATTACACCGAAAGTAACACACACATCGGGAATAATTGAGGCGTGGACCCCGGCTAGGAAAGGCCGAGACATAGCCCTGAGCTGGAAATGACCCGCGTTATCGCTGAACAAGGGGTGACACTACAACTACCACCAATGAAAAAACAGAATGAATTAAAATTAGGGTTTATTAATAAGATTGAAATCAAATATTAAACAAGAATAGAACCCATAATTGAAAATAAAAAGGATGTAATGGTTATAAACAAGAACGTACCTTTCAGAAATGAATAGCTCCATATCAAGGCTTGAGCGCAAGATTGGCGTACACTTATATCAATGCTCAATCACACGTATTAATAAGCTCAGCGCCTTCCGAGAACACCTTCATTACATCATAGGGCAGCGTAATTAACATTCTCACGTTTCAATTTAGGTCGCCCCCTTTACGAGAAGCTTTTCCATTCATAACACGTCTTTACTTACACCATTATGCAATCAACAATATCAATAGTTCGTCAACAATCCGCCCATCACGGAGGAAAAAAGGCAGATAAAAAGAATGGAGATATCGGCACGATACTAAGAAATACATCGCTGGACCAAATCAAAGATGATAGATCAAAGAATACTACAGGCACGTGCAATACAGAATATACGCAGCAAACATGGCGGACTCGGGCGAGCACACGCCACGGAACGAAATATAAATAAACAAATCTGTAGCGAGAGCAAAATAGGGCACAGATATAAACAAAGCAATAAATCAGGTCGACCGACGTATCACCTTTTCTCTCCCCTCACTCATTAACACACACACATCCAGCATTCACACACACACATAAGGGTATCGGGAAATAAAAATGCGAACAAAATCAACACCAATTCATAAATTATGACCCATAACGGTCATCACCAACTGGTCTCACATATTTCAAGTGCAATAAATTTTTACGGCC
The DNA here is from genome assembly GCF_040414725.1 of Anabrus simplex. Lineage (NCBI taxonomy): Eukaryota > Metazoa > Arthropoda > Insecta > Orthoptera > Tettigoniidae > Anabrus > Anabrus simplex. The sequence goes on along the minus strand of NC_090279.1, from coordinate 163,301,976 downwards.
GGTGTGGTTGAACACTTTATTCAAACCCATCAGTATTGCGCGCCTCGTGCGACCTCAATGTAGCTTCGAGTCGAGACGAGGGGCTTATTATTGGGATGACGAAGTATAAAAGCACGCAGTGCACCAAAACGTAGCCACACAGAGACCCCTTTGCCAACATCACAAGATCACAAACAGTCACACCCACACAAACCAAATCATACAACGGAGTAGAAAAGATGTATGTCAACCAACTGTGAAAGTAAGCAATGAATCATCGCCAAAACAAGGATTTAAAACAAACCAACATACCTGTAATTATCAATAGTCTAAATTGAAAGAAAAATGGATGTATGTCCAAAGCTTGAAGACGTTAAATGAATATTTATGACACAAAAAACGCCACCTCGATAATCGTGGCTTCCATTGTTGTTATCTGCCACATACACAACAACAAGATGAGCTTCAAAGAGAAAAACGTTACCGCTCTCGTAAAATGAACGATCTCCCAGTTTTACTACTGAGGGTCCTGTCCTCTACTGGACATTAGTAGAGATACATAAGTTATTGGGAAATGAGGCTGATAGAAGCCATTTGCATAGAGAAATGTCACCTATTTGAACATGCCACAGGCATGGTTCAGTTAGTAGGCTTCAAGTTAAGAGGAAAATTGTCCAACTCTTAAATGTTATATCTTTGAATCATGTGTGTAAGGAATGTGCCAATATCTTTATTGACAAGTGTCTTAGTGTAATGATACAAGGTTTTTTATATGAGGAAGAAAGACAAATCTAACTGTGGAAGTTCAGGCAGGAATGCTAAAGCTAAAAAAGTAATGCATAAATGAAAGATAAAGCCCTTACACAGCAGCCCTTTCACATCTTCATCTAGTATTATTCTTTGACTTTAAGTGCTATGTTCCAAGCTGTCAGTGGAGAGATGGAGTGGAATGACATCAGTAGATGAATAAATTTGAGTGGTGTCTTTAAAAGTAGGAAAGATCACAATATGAAGGTAAAGTTGGAATTGAAGAGGACAAATTGGGGGAAATATTCATTTATAGGAAGGGGAGTTAGTGATTGGAATAACTTACCAAGGGAGATGTTCAGTAAATTTCCTTTTTCTTTGTAATCATTTAAGAAAAGGCTAGGAATACAACAGGTAGGGAATCTGCCACCTGAGCAACTGCCCTAAATGCAGATCAGTAGTGATTGATTGATTGATTGATTGATTGATTGATTGATTGATTGATTGATTGATTGATTGATTGATTGATTGATTGATTGATTGATTGATTGATTGATTGATTGATTGATTGATTGATTTCAGTCTTTAAATAATAACCTGTTAAATAATTATTCATTAATTTATCCAGAATTGCTTTAGCAACGTTGAAGTTAATATCTTCATAACACTTTCTTTCTAGACGTAATTTATTTATCCATTTCCGTATTTGCATTTCCATTGATATTTGAACTTGGCGTGAATTTCCAGGTCACGTCACTAGGAGCGCTACTTGTGAATTTTCTCCCATTTTAACAAGGCTAAATCTGGACGTGTCTCGTATTGTCTCTACTATATTTGGTGATATATTATGAAAATCACCATTATGAAAAATTTTAATATTTAGATAATGTTGAATAAGAACACCTAAATATAAGATCTTCAAGTTTTACCTTTTTATTCCTTAAATGGTTAAACGCTACTTTATAAAACGGATTCTCATCTGGACTTCTTTCATTCAAACTTGATTCAAAGATTTTTAGCAAGATCAATTTCTAACCTTCCCAAAACATCCATGAATTTTTGGGTTTTGGGGGAATGCATTTGTACAGGGCGGTACACCTCCACGCCGCTAATTCAAACTTTGCGCCTGTTGAAACTGCTCTGCTGGAGGAAGTCTGAACTGTATCTACTGTATTAATTTTCAAGTTTCTCAGAAGATGTCACTACTTGGAAATTTTAAAGTTTCTGAACTGGGTCGTTTTCGACGTATTTTTATTTTACCTGTAGTAAGAAGTGTGAACTTTCTCTTCTAGAGGACACTACTGAAGAACTACAAAAGAGCACCCTAGTGCGAAGTGAAAGAACTGTTTTTTGGAGAAATTTTTATTTCAAAAGTTTGTTTCTTGTTAAATTTCTTTCGGTTATTGTTTAAGTTGGCTGTATAACCCTTTCTTTCCCCTTGTTTTGAAATTTAGCCAATCCCGAATTTCTTTAATTAATTTATAACCAATCAGGTGTATCTTCCCCAGAGGGGATATATTGCTTAACCCTAGCCAATAAAGTTCTTGTGGGAGGGTGTTCTCATTCCTCAAACGCCTCGAACTTTCCGCGAGAGTATATAAACTGCTGATTTTAGGGTCTCCGGGCCACTTCAGTACTATCTTTCAGTGTGTAAAGTACATAGCAGGGGGCGGGAAGCGCCTCTTTCTTCGGGCAGCAGTTCAACAACAAGGTAATGGCCGTTTAAGAACTTCTTTTCTTGCTAGCTCAGCAGTTTAACTCTCGGGGCGGGTCCGAAACCTATCACCATGTAACTTTCCTCTAAAATGTAAAGACACTTAGTTTCTATTCTATCTTTTTAAACTAAAAATTTGGGATAGAGAGTGCTTAACCCTCTTGAACTCCCACGCATATTGTTTTGAGGTGAACTTATTTTTCACAACCGATTCTTCCTTAACGTAATGTAAATTGTTTCTTTCCAAAGTCACCTCTTTAGTATGGGATTAGCCCTTGCATTAGCGGCCTAGAGCCAGTTTAGGTTTTAAACAAATGTATTAGGAGTGCTGATTGCCTCCTCTCAAATTGGTATTTTTGAGGCCATGTAATTAACCTTTTCTCTCTTAATAAGCCTCAGTAGGTTGGGTATTTTACCCCTGTTTTCGTGTCCGTGGAGGACAACTTGAAAGTGGAGTTTGGTGTGGCCTTTGATAGGCTTAAGGTTTGAGAGCGAGTGGCTCTTTCTTGAAAATTGAGTGTTGTATGCCTCGAGGAGGCTTTACTGTGTAATTTTGGAGCAAGTGCTCCTGGGCATGAATGGGGTTTTCTGCCCCTCTGTGAAAACTTATTTTGGAGTAAAGTTGGGCTAATTGCCCAAGAATTGTGAGTTCGGGGCTCGAGGCCCAAATCCTGTAAATACTGTAATTGTACTTTTGTTGCCTTGCTACTCTGTACCTGCCATGCTTGTTATTTCCTGATTTTGCAAAGAAAATATAACCTTGTTAAATTTTAAATTAATTTTAATTTCGTAGCCTGAGACCTGTTCACCCCCGCACCTTCTTTCACCTCTGCAAGTCCACGAAACTCCGTAACAGATGGTAGCAGAGCGTGGTTGAATGGGTCTCAATTTAGCCCCTTTTGACGGCTAAACATTGCTTTGATTACAACTCTAACTATTTTCTCACTTGCTGGAATTTTTGCTTTTTCCTTTTTCAAAATTGTTCTGTCATCATGCCCGGCCCTCGCGATGTTCTCCATCTTAACTATTTGCGCAAGGAGGAGTTGATCTATGAGTTAACTATTAGAAATGTGCAATCTGGAGGCACGGTTGCGGTAGACACAAATAAGCTTAGAGAGTCCCTTGATTTGCCCATTTCCATCCCCACTTTGGGAGAAAAAGAAATTGACAACTCTCTTTCCACGATCACTGACAATACTACTGAGCTAGCATCTGTAGTTAGTTTTTTTTGAAGAAAATGATCCTTCTCCTAATCAAATTAAGCGTGTGCAAGCCAGGCTATTTCATTTTTCAAATAGAGTTAACGATCTGTTGTCTCTGAAGTTGAATGACGTTCAGAGGAAGGAAGCTAGTATGGTTCTTGAAAATCTTTCTGAATTATCTAGTAAGGTTACCCAATTGTTAACTGGGGAAGTTCCTCCCAAAATCGATCAACCCACCACGGTGAATGTAGGTAGCGAGGAAGAGCCTCCTAAGGGAGATGTCAATAGGAAAACCGTTGCAGCTCAAACAACCTCTACCCCATTGGACAACGAGTCTGAACGCCGTAACTCATTGAATAATGTACGTTCTGAATTAACGTCTTTGCCACTTAAACCTTTACATACTATGTCACCTGGGTTCAGCAGCTTGCCTCATCCATTGGCAATGTTGCTCAGAGGTATCTCGAAGTTTTCTGTTAACACTACCAGTGAAGTTATTTCTTTCTTAAGGTTTTTAGTTGAATTTCAGGATCATGCCCTTGTTTTTTCTCTTTCTCATTGTCAGATTTTGCAAATCATCTATCCCTATGCAATTGGTATTCTCTCAGACAAAATAGTAAGTGCCATTGCCGAGCAATCATCTATTGAAGACTTCCACGCCCATTTGCTAGCTAACTTCATCCCGGCTAGGGCAAGGTCATCCCTTATTCAGAAGTACTATTATCGTGTACAGCGCTTGGATGAAAACTTGGCAGACTTCATCCAAGATATTAAGTTCTATACTAGGGTGTTTGCTCTTCACTTTCCTGAGGATCAGATTGTACAAGCTATTGTGGAAGGTATCTCACCATCCTATAGGTCATATTTATGTTTCGCGGCGTGCCCGCAAACTTTTTCTGAACTTGAAGCATTGGCTGTCTCAGCGGAAGTAGTTAGATACGCCGATTCCTTGCGTGTAGCGAAAGAACCCCCCTCCTTCTTTTGGTAATCCTCGGCCTCCACCTCGCCGACCAGTCACACCTCGTAAATGTTATGCTTGCGGGTCGCCTGACCATCTTCGGAACAAGTGCCCATTAATCAAATCTAGTAGGGCAAATAATTGGGCTGGCTCATCACAACGCTGTTTTAAATGCGGGGCTTTCTCACATATCGCCAAGAATTGCCCAAATTCAAATAGCACCCCCTCCTGCTCAACTTCTGGTGCAACTTCCACCAATGTCAATAATAATAAGTGACTAGCGGATTCGGCTGAGTCGATTAACCCATCTTCCCGAGGCTCAGCCCCTGATAAACAGGTCGAAAATTCAGGGAACGATCAGTCTTCAAATTCATCCTTTAAATGCCCCAAAGAATGTCTTAGGATTTCGGCGGATACCCCCGCACCTGTTCCTTTTCTTAAGATTGAGTTAAATAATGAACCTGTAACAGCTCTATTAGATTCAGGCAGTGTGTGTTCCATTATTTCGGCTGAATGGTATTCAAAATTGAAATCTGTTTGTAAGCTTCCTGACTGTTGTTTGTCTGCGATCCAATATGTTTCGGCTAATTCATCTCCATTAGAAATTCTAGGTTCTTTACATGTCAAAATTCGTATTTTTAAATTTACATGGAAAATCAAATTGTTTGTGCCTAAGCAGTTGTCTTGCCCCATTATATTGGGAGCCGACTTCATTTCCCACACTGGTCTTGTGCTCGATATTCAGAGTAGGTCGTGCACTTTCAAATTTGCGTCTAATTGTAAAATCCCATTATTGAAATGTAATTCTGCATCATGTTCATCTATTTCGCCTACCCAGGATGAGATGTTGTTAGACCTTAGACATCTACCTGAGGAGCAGGCTGATAGTATTCGTAAGCTGTGTCAGTCGTTTCCAGAGGTGTTCTCGGATACTCTTGGTGTTACTGACCTTATTGAATACAAAATTGAGGTCACGGATTCGATTCCTGTCCGTTTTCCGCCATATAGGCTATCTCCACCTAAAATGAAGGCTCTGAAAGAAATCATCGATCAGATGTTGAAGGATGGTATTATTAGGCCCTCTAAGTCGGCGTATTCTTCACCTATTTTTCTAGTCCCGAAACCCCAAGGGGGCTTCAGGCCTGTCATTGATTATAGGGCTCTCAACTGGAAGGTGGTGTTACAATCTGTGCCCCTTCCTGACCTTCATTCTTGCTTTTCATGGTTTCGTAAGGCCAAGTTCTTTACTATCTTGGACCTGAATCAGGCCTACAATCAAATTCCTCTAGCCGAAGAGTCTAAACATCTTACAGCGTTTGCCATGGACTGGAATTTGTATGAATACAACCGCGTGCCTTTCGTGCTCCCCACGGGAGCAGCTGTACTCACTAGACTGCTAGATAGGGTCTTCTCCGACATCAAATTTGAGTACTTGTATCACTACCTGGATGATGTCGTCGTATTTTCGGAGACGTTTGAAGAACATCTAGATCATCTGCGAGAAGTTCTCAATCGCCTTCGTAAGGCCGGGTTAACTGTTAAGTAGTCTAAGGTTGCCTTCGCTAAGCCCTCCATGTCATTCCTAAGGCATATTGTCTCACCTGATGGTGTTGCAGTCGATCATTCTAGAACACAGGCCATCCGTGATTTTAAACCTCCCAAAGACATCAAAGGTATCGCCAGGTTCATTGGTATGGTGAATTTCTTCAGGAAATTTATTCCTAACTTCGCTAATAGAGCGGCGCCCTTAAACCTCCTTCGTAGGAAAGGCATCAAATTCGAGTGGGGACCTTCTCAACAAGCCGCTTTTGAAGATCTTAAATTAGCTCTCTGTAATGCCCCTGTCCTTGCTATGCCTGATTTCTCAAAGAAATTCATCGTCCAAACCGACGCGTCGTCGTCGGCGGTAGCTGCAGTCCTTCTTCAAGAGACTGAACTAGGGAGGCGACCCATCGCCTATGCACCTAGGACTGTATCGGCTCAAGAAGCCAAGTATTCCATCTATGAGCTCGAAGGTTTGGCAGTCTTATTTGCCTTAGAAAAGTTCCGTCTCTATCTGGAACATATCAAATTCGACCTGGAGACAGATAATCAAGCCTTAAGCTGGGTCTTAGGTAGGCCGCGTCGTACTGGTCGTATAGCCCGTTGGGCCATCCGTATTTCTGCCTTCCAATTCGATGTCAGGCATATCAGAGGTACCGAAAATGTTGTTGCTGATGGGCTCAGCCGTATGTTTTCCAACGACGTTGAGACCCATGAACCGGTCGATAGTTCATCCCCTCCCGAGTCCACGCTATCTGATGTTAATGCCATCTTAACAGATGCTCCCATGCTCTTTAGGGACATTGAGAAATACCAACGTGAAGATCCGACGCTGGCTCCGATAATGGAAACCCTTTCTTCTGGGGAACATGTCGTCCCTTATGTTTTGAGGAATGGTGTTTTATGTTGCCCTTCGAGGCATGATAAGATGATGAAAGTCGTTGTTCCAGCTGTTCTTGTACCTATGATCTTCAAGTACTATCATGAGATCCCATTTGGGGGGGCATCTTGGAATCTTTAAAACGCGTGAAAAGATTCGTGAATGGTTCATCTGGAAGGGTATGGACGGTGAAATCCGTGAACTAGTTAAGGCTTGTAAATCCTGTTTGCTTAGTAAACCAACCATGTCCACTAAGGTAGGCCTGTTATCTTCTCATCAAGCGTCGCGCCCCATGGAACGCCTGTATATTGATTATGTAGGACCCTTCCCCCAGTCAAAGGGAAATGCCAACAGGTTCATCCTTGTATGTGTAGATGGTTTTTCAAGATTTTCCTGGTTATTTCCGACTAAGCTGGCTACCGCTCAGTCCACCATTACTTGTCTAAATTCTATCTTTGCTTCTTTTGGTCCGTGTCAATATATCGTGTCGGATAATGCTAAGGCTTTCACCTCTAATCTTTTCCGTAAATTCTGTTTTGACCTATCCATCTCTCATGTGACAACTTCTGCTTATTACCCTCAACCATCTCTGGCTGAACGGGTTAATCGTAATCTCAGGTCCGCGCTTATTGCCTATCATCATGAAGATCATTCTAGGTGGGACACGTCCCTGCACTGGTTAGCTTTTGCTTTGAATTCGGCGGTTCATGAATCACATAAATTTACTCCAGCGTCTTTGATGTTCAAGTTTGTTCCCAACACGCCGCTCTCTAACCTCTGGTCTCTGAGTGACATTCTACCTGAGACAATAGACCCGGACAACATTAAAGATCTTTGGAAGAAGGCTAAAGCCAATCTTAAAGTGTCCCATGAAAAGGTTAGGGAAAGATATGATCGTGGACGGAGACCCACCAATTTGAAGGTAGGCGACCAAGTGATGGTCAAGAATTTTGTTCCCGCGGGCAAGCTTGCCCCCAGATTTCATGGGCCGTGTGTCATTCTCGATTTCCTTACTCCCGTTACCTTATTGTTAAGCAATCCAGCCACCGAGAGGATATTTAGGGTTCACCTGTCACAGGTGAAACCTGTATAATTTCTGTGTTAACTTGCTTCATATAATTTTAAAAGAAATAGGAATGTTATATTTTTGAGGGGTTTCACTTTTAAGGCCTTCTGCCCTTGGGAGCTGTGTTAACTTGCTTCATAAAATTTTAAAAGAAATAGGAATGTTATATTTTTGAGGGGTTTCACTTTTAAGGCCTTCTGCCCTTGGGAGCTGTTTCCTTTATGTGTAATTATTTTTTGTAAACCTCCCCCGATTAGTTAAACTGCCATCCTGTCCTTGCCACGGCCATTACCACGCTCCCGTCTCCTGCTCCACTATACACAGTGGCTTATAAATGCCATGAATATCTGCACACCGCTGGCCCCTCAACCTCTCCACAAAGCCTGTGCCCTCAAAAAGATGATGGTCCAACAAAATTCTGCCGCCGAGCTTTAATGTTTCAGTGCCCCCGCAGCCGCGCGGCGCCGTGCCGCGACTGGGATAGAGGAAGGGCCCCCTCTACTCCAGCGAGGTCGACTTGTGTACGGCGAGCCGGAGTCCTCCTCCCGGCCAAGGCTGATGTGCGGCGCACAACCTGTAACTGGCCCGCGACCTGCATGTTCGCCGCGGGCGCGGCGTGCTTCAACTCCACTACTCCTCTCATAGTGCGGGCGAGCGATATCTCAGGGTACTTGAGGGGTCCGAGCGGCCTCCCCTGAACTCAAGCAGCGGCGGCTGGTCTGGCCGTCAAATTCATCAACGTTTAAAGTACATATTCATCTACATGGACATTCCAGTTCAACATTACTACCTTTTCTTGAATTTTACTGCAATACCTGGTGGACTTAGAAAATTTTTCCTCAACTTTAAAAACTAATTTTCCTTCTGAATTCAACTTCTACAAACATAAAGACATTACTTCAACAGTTACTACAAGAATTTTGAAACTGGATCAAACCAACTTTAGTAAATTTTTATAAATGCTTCTGCAATTAATCTCCATACCAACATCATAACTTGGACCTTGTTTTCAAACAAATTTCATGGGTCACCCCTGGAGGGACTTTGGGGGGGGGGGAGGTCTGTACCGGGCGGTACACCTCCACGCCGCTAATTCAAACTTTGCGCCTGTTGAAACTCCTCTGCTGGAGGAAGTCTGAACTGTATCTACTGTATTAATTTTCAAGTTTCTCAGAAGATGTCACTACTTGGAAGTTTTAAAGTTTCTGAACTGGGTCGTTTTCGACGTATTTTTGTTTTACCTGTAGTAAGAAGTGTGAACTTTCTCTTCTAGAGGACACTACTGAAGAACTACAAAAGTGCACCCTAGTGCGAAGTGAAAGAAATGTTTTTTGGAGAAATTTTTATTTCAAAAGTTTGTTTCTTGTTAAATTTCTTTCGGTTATTGTTTAAGTTGGCTGTATAACCCTTTCTTTCCCCTTGTTTTGAAATTTAGCCAATCCCGAATTTCTTTAATTAATTTATAACCAATCAGGTGTATCTTCCCCAGAGGGGATATATTGCTTAACCCTAACCAATAAAGTTTTTGTGGGAGGGTGTTCTCATTCCTCAAACGCCTCGAATTTTCCGCGAGAGTATATAAACTGCTGATTTTAGGGTCTCCGGGCCACTTCAGTACTATCTTTCAGTGTGTAAAGTACATAGCAGGGGGCGGGAAGCGCCTCTTTCTTCGGGCAGCAGTTCAACAACAAGGTAATGGCCGTTTAAGAACTTCTTTTCTTGCTAGCTCAGCAGTTTAACTCTCGGGGCGGGTCCGAAACCTATCACCATGTAACTTTCCTCTAAAATGTAAAGACACTTAGTTTCTATTCTATCTTTTTAAACTAAAAATTTGGGATAGAGAGTGCTTAACCCTCTTGAACTCCCACGCATATTGTTTTGAGGTGAACTTATTTTTCACAACCGATTCTTCCTTAACGTAATGTAAATTGTTTCTTTCCAAAGTCACCTCTTTAGTATGGGATTAGCCCTTGCATTAGCGGCCTAGAGCCAGTTTAGGTTTTAAACAAATGTATTAGGAGTGCTGATTGCCTCCTCTCAAATTGGTATTTTTGAGGCCATGTAATTAACCTTTTCGCTCTTAATAAGCCTCAGTAGGTTGGGTATTTTACCCCTGTTTTCGTGTCCGTGGGGGACAACTTGAAAGTGGAGTTTGGTGTGGCCTTTGATAGGCTTAAGGTTTGAGAGCGAGTGGCTCTTTCTTGAAAATTGAGTGTTGTATGCCTCGAAGAGGCTTTACTGTGTAATTTTGGAGCAAGTGCTCCTGGGCATGAATGGGGTTTTCTGCCCCTCTGTGAAAACTTATTTTGGAGTAAAGTTGGGCTAATTGCCCAAGAATTGTGAGTTCGGGGCTCGAAGACCAAATCCTGTAAATACTGTAATTGTACTTTTGTTGCCTTGCTACTCTGTACCTGCCATGCTTGTTATTTCCTGATTTTGCAAAGAAAATATAACCTTGTTAAATTTTAAATTAATTTTAATTTCGTAGCCTGAGACCTGTTCACCCCCGCACCTTCTTTCACCTCTGCAAGTCCACGAAACTCCGTAACAGTATTTATTCCATGTCATTAGAAATGTCTGTAAGTAGTATTTAATACCATTAGATAAGTCAGTAGATGAACAAATACCGAGCTCGATAGCTGCAATCGCTTAAGTGCGGCCAGTATCCAGTATTCGGGAGATAGTGGGTTCAAACCACACTGTCATCAGCCCTGAAGATGGTTTTCAGTGGTGTCCCATTTTCACACCAGGCAAATGCTGGGGCTGTACCTTAATTAAGGCCACGGCCGCTTCCTTCCCACTCTAGCCTTTTTCTGTCCCATCGTCGCCATAAGACCTATCTGTGTCGATGCGACGTAAAAAAAGGTGTAAAAAAGAGGAACAAATCCAAATATGGTTAAGTTTACCAACACTGAGCACATACAATATCAATTTGCACTAATGCTCTAGAAATTTTTATAACACCAAAAGCACGCTTATAAGATACAGATGAAGATAGTGGGGAAGAGGATACTGGAGGCACCTTCAGCAATCTGAATTCCCATCAGTTTGTAGCCGCAATCGAGAAGCGTGTGTACAAATAATAATAATAATAATAATAATAATAATAATAATAATAATAATAATAATAATAATAATAATAATAATAATAATAATAATAATGATGATGACGGTAATAAAATAAATATGGGGATAATAGGAAAATGCCAATGTAGCGGCGATTTCACATCTAAGCTTGGAAATACAACGGTAGAATATAAATACCCAAATCAATACATTTACAAATCAAGGAAACAAATAAATGGCAGATTAGCTGATTTTTCACATTATTGGAATTAATAATTTTTCTTCTGTATTGAGTGTCATTTAAAATTTGACATGATGAGAAAAATAGTTCGTAGTGTGAGTAGAATTTTTCATATCTGGTAGTGTTTTTGATTATTCAATTGTTTTTTCCAGAGACTGTATCGCCAACCTTCTCACACCGGAACCGTGCTAAATTTAAATTTACTCTGTGACTAAAACTGTGATTCTTTTGTTGTTCTTGTGCTGAGTAATGGCGCAATGTGTTGTTGAGTGTAGAGTTGAGTTGGGACAGAATGTTTTAATAAATTTTTCAATCGTATTATTGAGAGTTGTGCCCGATTTTATTTCTGATAGGCTATGGGGCCAGTGCGTCAGTAAGTTGTGAGTAAAAGTGGCATCAGTTGCGGATAAGGCGAAGATTGAGAGACTTGGGCCGAAAAACTATGTGGTGTGGAGCATCCGAGTGAAGGCTTTCCTAATAAGATAGAAATGCTGGACTGCCATCGATCCCAGTTATGATGATGATGATGAAGATTTAACTACGGACGAAGAGGAACTAAACGCCACTACACTTAGTTACTTGACGGAGATGGTAGAGGACTGTTACTTGAAAGATGTAACCAGACATGAACGAGCAAAGCATTCCTGGAACAGACTTAAGATTTCTCAAGATATCAAGATTTCTCCTTTTCAATTTGTGGGTACCATGGACGAATTGGCAAGCTGCGTCAAGAAACATGATGAACCTGTTTTGGAATATCTGAATCGAGTTGAGCAGTTAGTGGAAAACTGAGACATCATGGATCCAACATCAATGATCAAGACCTGGCGGCCTACATGCTGAGAGGTTTGAAGCAAGAAAATTACAAACACATTGCCCATGTGATGGAGTTAAATGAAGAAAATCTATCGTCAGAAAATGTGGAGAGTAAATTGCTGCTGGAAGAAGATAGGCTAGAGAGAGAGAAGGATGAACGTGAGAAGAACTATCAAGAATTGAGAAGCTATGTTATGAAGAACAAAGGAAAATTCCATAGTTTTGAGAAGAAACACAATTTTTCTGGTGAAAAATTCAGCTCCTCTGATAGATCCTGTCACTGTTGTGGTCAACTTGGGCATTTTGCAAGAGAGTGTCCAAATTAAGAGAAGCCAAGTCAAGAGGAAATGTGATATGTTACTCTTGTGGCAAGGAGGGACATCGTTTAAGTGTAGAAACTCATAAGCTAGTTCAAGTGACAATAGGGGCTCAGACGGGAGTGCCCATGACAACAATAAGCCACAGAGAGAATTCAAGAATAATGTTGCCACTTATGAAGAGAAGAAAGGACCGGAGACAGAAGAAAAGAAGATTGGAAATAGCACAGTGAAAGTGAAATATGCTGTGCATTTAATGAGAGGACCTGAGGACAAAGAATGTTCACAGGACGAAAAGTCAAGTGATGCAAACACTTCGATTGTGGACAATGGTTGTAACCATCACATTACACCTCACCGAGAATTGTTGAACAACTTTACAAGAAATGTGTCAGGTTCAGTACAGGTGGGAAAGAAAAGTGTCGTATGTGATGTGAAAGGCAGTGGGTTCATAGTACTGAAAATAAGTGATCAGTGTGGTGGATGGACTTTGAAACTAACCAAAGTTTTGTGGGTTCAAGATGCATCTGATAATATTTTGTCGGTGAGGCAACTTGAGAAATCTAATGTGCGTTTTGAGATAGACAGTGGAAAGCTGACTGCTTATGACAAAGGGAATTGAGATGAAGAATTGTTTAGTGCCTGTGCAAGAGAAGAAAATGACATGTATATCATCAAATGTAATTGGTATGAACCAGAGAAATCTGACTGTCAAGATAGTGATGGTGAACAGGAATCTGTGTGTGCAGTTGCTTGCAAGATGGTAACAAGAGAAATATGGCATGACCGTTTTGGGCATGCTGAAAATCTGCCTGACAGTGATTTGATTAGCAAGCAAAAAGTTAGTGAGAAGTGTGAAGTGTGCATGAAAGGCAAAGCTAAAAGGGCTCCTTTCCCAGATAGACTAGTGAAATCACCAGCTCCCTTAGAACTTGTTTTCTCTGATGTTTGTTATGTAAAGCCTGAAAACTTGGGAGGGGGAAATAATTCTAACCTTGACAGATTACTAATCCAGATACAGTGAAGTGAGTGTGTTAAAGCACAAAAATGAGGCTTGTGAAAAAAATAATTACATTCAAGAAAAGAGCTGAGAATATTCAACATAAAAATCTGAAAAGTGTTCAAACAGATGGGGGAGGAGAATATTGTAATAATGACTTGAAAAAGTTCTTTGATGACAATGGTATTGTTCACAGGCTGTCTTTACCAGGGGAACACCAGCAAATGGGAGTGGCAGAGAGGCTGAATCAACAGCTTCTGACTTTAGTTCGGTGCATGTTACTGAATGCAGGTATGCCTATGAATTTTGGGGGTGAGGCGATCTATAGTGCCTGTTACATTAAGAATAGGTGTAAAGCATCTGCTATTGAAAACAGTGTACCCTATGAGTTGTGGTTTAACAAAAATTGTCTGATGAGGAAACTTGTAGATTGAGAGTATTTGGATGTCGTGCCTGGGTATATGAGGAACATAACAAAGCTGAGACATTAGAGTCCAGAGCAAAGGAATGTGTCTTTTTGGGATATCCTAACAATAGAAGAGGTCAGAGGAAAACAAGTGTGTTGTTTTGTCCAGAAATGTAGTATTTGAGGAGAGTGTGTTTCCCATGAAAACTAAGAAAGGACCTGCTACTGTGTTACCTGTTAAGTCATGTGAGAAACCATTGGTCCTAGATTTAAGTTTGTTTGAATCTGATAATGAATCTGACTTGGTGCGCAGACTGATGAGCAAGTAATAGATGAGCCAGGGAGAGGTCCTGAAATCAGTGTGAATAACATCAATACTGAAGTGCAGGAAGAACCCATAATTCCTGAACTACGTAGGTCACAGAGAAGCAGAAACAGACGAGAGTGTGTGGGTTGCATTGGAAGTAATTTGCATGTTGTCTCTGCTGTAGGCCTAACTGACAGTTTACCAAAAAGTGCCAAGGAACTTTGACTGGTCCTGAATGTGAAAAATGGAAATCAGCAATGGAGAAGAAGCTAAGTAATTTTGAGAAAAATGAGTGTTGGGAATTGGTAGAGAGACGAAAGGGAAAAAATAATATTGGGACAAAATGGGTGTTCAGAATCAAAGAAGGACTTGATTGTAATGAGAACATTTACAGACCTAGGGTCGTAGCTTTAGGTTATAAGCAGGTAGGTGTTGATTATAATGATACTCACAGTCCTGTTTTGAGGCGTCAGACTATCAGAATCTTGATTGCTCTTGCGGTTGTCAAAGGTTGGAATATTCAACATTATGATGTAGATGCGGCATTTCTAGAGAGTAACATTAAGGAGGAAGTGTTTGTGGAGCAACTGAGTGGTTTTGAAAGCAAACCCAACTGTGTCTACAAGTTAAAGAAAAGCATGTATGGTTTACACCAAAGTTCAAAGGACTGGAATATTTGGTTTTTGATGGTGTCTTGAAGTCAGTTGATCTTAAAAGATCTGTTTGTGAACCATGTGTGTATTTCGGTAAAAATATGCTGGTTGGAGTGTATGTTGATGATATGATAGCTACTAGTATCGTAGACGTTTTCGAGTGGTTTAAGTCAGAGTTGTGTCGCTATCTAGACTTCAAGGATCTTGGGCAAATTAAGAGTTTTTTATCAATGTCTATGATTGTAACCAAAGATGCGGTGTATGTTGATCAGTTCAAATACATTGATAATCTGATACATGAGTATAACTTAGAAAATTCCAAAGGATGTGTTGCTCCGTTGGATGTAGGGGAAAAGAGGATTTCAGGGGAGGCTGATGGTTGTAATCAGACTTTGTACCAAAAGGCTGTAGGCAATCTACTTTATATAGCCAACAATACAAGACCGGACATATCCTTTGCGGTCTGCAAGCTGAGACAGTATTCTTAGAACCCTAGCGTAAAAGATTGGCAAAGAATAAAGAAGGTGTTTAGATATCTGAAGAAAACAAGAGGTGTGAAATTATGCTACAAAGCTAGTGATGATTCAGTGAGTGTTTATTGCGATGCTGATGATGCTAACTATGAGGACGAGAAATCTATTTCTGGGTGTGTTGTTGTTTGCGTCATCAGTCCATAAACTGGTTTGATACAGCTGTCCATGCCACCCTACCCTTGCTAACCTTTTCATTTCTACATAACTACCGCATCCTACATCTGCTCTAATCTGCTTGTCATATTCATACCTTGGTCTACCCCTACCGTTCTTACCACCTACACTTCCTTCAAAAACCAACTGAACAAGTCCTCGGTGTCTTAAGATGTGTCCTATCATTCTATCTCTTCATCTCGTAAAAATTTAGCCAAATCGATATCCTCTCCCCAATTCGATTCAATATCTCTTCATTTGTGATTCCATCTATCCATCTTACCTTAAGCATTATTTCTGGGTATGTGTGCAAATTTGCTGGTTGTCCAGTTAGTAAGAAACATCACATCATTGCTACTTCAACTGTGGAGGCTGAGTTTGTATCAGTGGTGGTGTGCACAAAGGAAATGATGTGGTTGCGTAATTTTTCAATGAATTTGATTATTGTTTTTACGTTAAAGTGCCAATTCAAATATTTTGTGATAATCAAGGTGCTATACATATGAGCTCAACTTATGTTGTGTCTCAGAAAACTAAACATATGGATGTTCACTATTTCTTTGTAAAGGACATTGTGGCCAAGGGATTGGTAAAGTTTGTGTATGTACCATCAGATGAAAACGTGGCAGACGTTTTCACAAAGGCATTGTCAGGGGAAGGAACTTCTAAATTTAGGAACTTGTTAGGACTTGTTGATTAGTGTCCAAATGTTTATCTACGTATGCTGCTTATTTTTTCTTATTTGTGTTTGTGGTCAAATTTTGATGACAAGGGGAGGTATTGGAATTAATATTTTTCTTCTGTATTGAGTGTCATTTAAAATTTGTAATTATGAGAAAAATAGTTCGTAGTGTGTGTAGTATTTTTCACATCTGGTAGTGTTTTTGATTATTCAATTGTTTTATCCTGAGATTGTGTCGCCAACCTTCTCACACCGATACCGCGCTAAATTTATATTTACTCTGTGATTAAAACTGTGATTCTTTTGTTTTTCTTGTGCTGAGTAATGGCGCAATGTGTTGTTGAGTGTAGAGTTGAGTTGAGAGAGAATGTTTTAATAATTTTTTCTAATCAATCACATTATTGAGAGTTGTGCCCGAATTTATTTCTGATAAACATACTAAAACCAAGGATGTTTAAATAGAATTTAACAAAGATATAGGTCTGCTAAACCAAAACGAAGACATAATCAGGATACCGGTACTTCAGTAAATTTGTATAACGCAAGGTTTAACATATGCAGAATTACAATATATGGTGAATAACAAAATGCAGGTGACTGTCTGGGGAAAACAGTCACTGAGAAAATTGAAATTAGAGACGACGGAAATCTAGGGCAAACTCCGACACATTGAATTTAAATCATTGAAAGTTGTGGTAAAAGAGAAAATGCCGAAACACTACAAGAAATTAATAGAAAACATAGAAATAGCACTTACCAATAAAGACTGGAGTTTCCGAGGGGGCCTCTCGAGCGCAAATCTCAAGAGGACGGTCAGATGGAAAAGAGAGGCGACGAGTCCCATCACGCACGCGAAGCCGGCATAAGGCCGGAAATTGACAAATCACAATCAAACAATGGAATACCGAATTCCTTTAGGATCCCGTCTTTCGCCAATTGGAAATATCGTTATTCTGACCAATCCAATTGCATGACCATATATGGTCATTTCCTAACTTACTGAAGCAAGAGGAATTGCATCACCTAATCTCTCCACGTGCAGTACCTAGTGATCCAAAATTTATGTACCACACGCACTTTGCCAACGCACAATGTAACAATTTTTACATATAAAATATACAATGATAATACCTTCAGTTCTTCTTCTTCATACAATCATTTTAAAACATTTCAGTAAATTCTTCAAGTTACATTAAAACGTCCAGAATGTCTTTTCTTCACACTTCTTGAAATAAATTTAAATGATAAACATAAAACACCCCTGGATTAAATTTAAATACAAAAATCACTTCAAAAATATTTCCTAAATCTTGCAATGTTCATTTACAGATCCAAATAATATCTTGATCTGTCCAAAAAATAAAATGGTAAAACAACATATTAAGAAATAATATAATCAATGTTTTTCAAAGGTTCGTGAGTCCCAAATTCTATTCTTGAGGTTTCTTAAAATAAAAGGTAAATAGTTTACATTTCCAAATTCAGTAATATAATTTCACGAAACACAATGCTTATTTCAGTTCTCCGTCCCACCACAGGCGACATTCTCCACCTTCCATATTCGAGCTCTGCTCGATAAGCACAACCTTAAATGAAATTAAATGGAGGTTTGAAGACTCTATCAACATCACAATTACTCCACACCACATCAGTTTTGATCCTCGTTCTTGTCAGGAACGTCTGTCTATACAGGTAAAAATCACAAGTTGAGCATCGATATTGCTGTCGAATGACGGCCGGCTATCTCCATCCATATTGCAGTCCAACTTTGCTATCTTGCAGCCTCAGCACACCCCAAGAAGATAGTGAAATGGCTTATAACAGGCGAAGGATGCTGGCGCAGCACTGCCGCCATAAGGAAAACCTTCCCATTCCACCATCGGATATTAGTGGCCAATAGGTACATCGCAGGCTCCAAACAGACACTATATATTGAAAATGGGCCGTGGTATTGCGGTCACTGGAATATAAGCACACACCCAGCAGAAACAGAAGAAATAAGGCCACTGGCCTGAACTGTCGAGGTACTAAAAGTTTATGAGTTTCAAGGGTGGGTTTTAAATTTTTTGCAACAAATAACGAAGCTCCTTAGGGAGGTCCCCTCTCATAGGCCTGGGATAACCCAGCCCCTCACTGGCAAGCGCTATTTCAAAATTTTAACAGGAAAACATTGAAAGGCTAAAGAAACTCCGCCGGAGTTTACCCTGGTACAAATAAATTTACAGAATATCCCTAGCTATGCATATTAATAAAATCTAAATGTTACCCCAAAATACATTATATTAAATTACAACTAATATTCCTAATTAAACTATAAAATCCAGGAGATTACCGGCCAGACTTTTACCCAAAAGGAAGTTTTGCTTATAACTAAATCCCGTATAACCACTAAATTAAATTACTGTGTGCATTCGTAATCGCCCAATTTTAAGGAAAAAACTAATCAAGGAAAAATTCTGGATGTTGCAAGGAAACTCAAAACAGGGAAATAACTACTTAATTACGTTAACTTGCAACTTTACTACAATATTCAATTAAATGAGGTTAGTAAGTCATTATTCATTTACCATGTCATATACTTATTAAAATTTTAACTCAGATAATACTCACATTACGTATCACGTGTCACACCAGTCTAATTAAGATACCATTAACCCAGGAATAACGAAATTAAGATCACACTAAATTTACCATGTAACACCTTCATACCACAGATTATCAAATAACAGCACGACACACAAGACTACCAAGCCCATCTGTCCTCAGACCCACACAACACCACCGAAACACACAAAACACAAGTGCGATGACCCCTGAATCAGTTTCAGTACCAACCCATAGCAAAAGGCACAAAATACCTCAATACTGATCCCATCAAAACAAAACACACACACCCCTGCGATGGCACATCTAGTAGTAACCACAAAAGTAAAGGAAAAAACATGGACTCAAATGGCAGAATATGATCTCAAGTACCCTTGAATTTATCACACGACAGTGAGACTCTTAGGCCAATATTGTACTCCCAGGAGGGAATGGCCTCTCAGCACCTTAAGTGCTAAGTCTCAGTACACACACACACATGCCTACCCCAGGCACCCAAGGAAAACACACAATTATTTACAAAAGAGGGAGGACAGATACAGCATGGCTACGAAATTTAGAAACTTGCTCAGTCGACAGGATCCCATACTCCAGCAAACTGAGTAACTAAATTTAAAAGACATGAAACCAGAAACAAACGAAAATTTAACATGAAAAGTTAAAAAAACAACTAATGGACAATTAATTTGCGGAGCTATGTTGAATCGTAACACCTTCAAAATCTCACTAGTGGCGAATTTAAAATAACATAAACAATAATCTTGAGGACCTGCGGAACGACTACAAATTTAACAGAAATTATTAGCTCAGCATAATGACACCAAAATGAACATTTGCATGAAACGTTGCTAGTAATAATTTTACAAGAACAAGGGACATCATTTTCTATCTAAGCACCAAGCCAAAGATCACAGAAGAATCTCATATCAGGTGCACCAGATTCCAACCTGTCACGAACACACGTCCAGATCGGTAACCCTTCAAAATTTGCCAAACTGGCCTCAGCAGACGCTGAACTATTAATATGGTGAGCACGTTTCACCCTACAAGACTATCTCAGTCAATGTAGAATGCAAGTATAGGAATAGATGGGTAAATAAAAAATAGCATGACAAGGAAACAAGACACTTACACAATGGAAACGCTCAATAAGACCAACTAGGAAATTTTCACTCAGATTAAGAGATCCCATACTCTCCAATATGATTGACGAATTTAGAAACTGGCTGGGGATCGCCCCAAACAGTCCCATACCTACTTGTAAATGAACCCAGATACAGCAAAAGACCAAAAACAACACCGCATTGCCGGAAATTTAAATATACACCTAGCTAAAATACGACATAAAAATAATTGTAGAAGGTCACACACTAAGAATAATGCCAAATAAAAACAACAGGCAACAAGAAACGAAATTTTGGAAATAATTTGCTGAAACACGAGATTTACGAAGCACCAAACACTCAAAAGACCGACGAAAAATAACGAACTTTAACCTCAAAATTATTGCAGAAAATTTACAAAAACAGAAATTTCAGAAAAACAAATAAGGCTCCATGCTAAAACAAGAACAGAACAGAACAGAACACAATAATCAGTACGTCAATCAACACTACAATTTCGGTCATCTGAAAGAACCACAAAAATATTACAACACGAGTAACTTTCAAAGATGTCAAATGTGCGCACATAAACTCGAGGTAAGTCTGGTAATCAGCTGTCTCCAACAGATAAGTACACCAGCTGGTCAAAGATAACATGAAGTCAGACAAGAAAGTACAGTACTTAACATGATTTTATGACATAGTTTAAAGCAACCGGCAATTACACAGATGTTACGATCGGAACACGGCTCCAAGAAAGTAACTTAATGAACAAACATTGAAATTCATCACCGAAGACTTAAATTAGAACACAGCACACGCAATGTGATGATATCACTTTACCGATAAACAGGTGCTCAGTGGAAGGCTTGCTACCAAAGAAAATTTAATGAAAATTAACAACGAAACGGAAAAATTTGTTACAAATAGTGACTTACCATTTCCTCCAGCCGTTAATTACAAGGTGAAACACAGCAACACAAACTGCACCTCGCGGAACGAAAAACACTTCCGGATGGCCTCATACAGGAATAGACAGCTCCCTCGTGATGTATAGAACTCGAGAAAGAATAATGAAAAGACACAAATAGGAATTAAGAATGCACACGTAACAACTACAACCTATAAAGGAAACATGTTAGGAACATATTCTAAATGAGATTTAAAAAATAATTGTATAAATGTTGACCAAGAATGACTATCGTCAACCTATCCTCCTTCCATAACTACGCTCTGCTACCAATGTAGCCGCAATCCGGAAACGTGTTTACAAATAATAATAATAATAATAATAATAATAATAATAATAATAATAATAATAATAATAATAATAATAATAATAATAAAATAAATATGGGGAAATAGGAATATACCAATATAGCGACGATTTCACATCTAAGCTTGGAAATACAACGGTAGACTAAAATACGCATAATCAAACCATATGCAAAGGAAACAACTTACAGTCCTAACAAAGACAACTAAGGAAGGATTGTGGAACGTGAAGGGTCCATTTAGGTCCATAAGAAGGTATGCCGTTATGTGGAAGAAAAGGTTCACGATCATCCAACTCGAACTCACCATATTAATAAATTAAACAATACATTTAGAAATCAAAGAAACAAATAAATGGCAGATTATCTGATCTTTAACATACTAAAACCAAGGATGTTTAAATAGACTTTAACAAAGATACAGATCCACTAAACCAAAACGAAGACATAATCAGGATACTTAAATAAATTTGTATAACCCAAGTTTTAACAGATGCAGAATTACAAAAATGGTGAATAACAAAATGCAGGTGACTGTCTGGCCAAAACAGTCACTCAGAAAATTGAAATTAGAGACGACGGGAATCTAGTGCAAACTCCGACACGTTGAATTTAAATAATTAAAAGTTACATTAACTGAGAAAATGCCGAAATACAAGACGTAATTAATAGAAAACATAGAAATAGCACTTACCAATAAAGACGGGATTTCCCAAGGGGACCCCTCGAACGCTCGCGAGCACGGTCAGATGGAAAAGACGGGGACGAATCTCATCACGCACGCGAAGCCGGCATAAGGCCGGAAATTGACAAATCACAATCAACCGATGGGACACAGAATTCCTCTAAATTCACATTTTTCGCCAATTGGAAAGGTCGTTATTCTGACCAATCCAACTGCATGACCATATATGGTCATTTCCTAACTTGCTGAAGAAAGAGGAATTGCATCACCTAATCTCTCCACGTGCAGTACCCACTGAACCAAAAGTTATGTACCGCACGCGCTTTGCCAACGCACAATGTTACAATTTTTGTCATACAAAATATACAACGATAATACCTTTCGTACTTCTTCTTCTTCATACAATAATTAAAAAATAAATCTTCAGTAAATTCTTCTAGTTACATTAAAACGTCCAGATGTTTTTCTTCACACTTCTTGAAATTAATTTTAATGATACACATAAAACACAACTGAATTAAATTTAAATACAAAAAACACTTCAAAATTATTCTCGCATCTTGCAATGTTTATTTACAATTCCTCTGTCCAAAAAATAAAATGGTAAAACAACATATTAAGAAAAACTATAATCAATGATTTTCAAAGGTTCGTGAGTCCCAAATTGTATTCTTGAGATTTCTAAAAATAAAAGGTAAATAGTTAACATTTCCAAACTCAATAATATAATTTCACCAAACATAATGCTTATTTCCAGTTCTCCGTCCCACCACAGACAACAAGTTATCTTCAGAAGCAGTGCGTTCTGCAAAGCTTATCCTTGCAATCTAGTCCCGGTTAGAAATAAAATTTCAAACTATCGCCAAATGGCATGGAAGTGGAAGAAAACAAATCTGCACTGGATGGAACTCAAAGGAAAAATTGATAGACATGTTCCCTTATACTTTCAGCCGCAGTTTACAAATCCCCATTTATCTCCTTTTCAGTTATTCGAACTGTATTTTGTTAAGTATATAGTGAAGTATAATGTTACCTAAGAAATGCAAATGAACAAACCACAATTTCAACAACCGATATAACCAGAGGAAGTAAAAATTTTCCTTGCGTCTTATCATTAGTGGGTATGTACCATTTTCTAGATGCCGAAGGTTTTGGGAGGAAAGCCCCAACACTCATAATGATGCTGTGTCCAACGTAATCACGGTTATCGATTCAAAGAAAACATGATGCTTGATAAGGACGACAACTTACCAAATATATGTCCAGGCGTAACACATATCGAAGAAATTTGCCGTGAATATATTGTTTGGGAGCATGAGCCAGATATGGATGGACTGGGTCTACTAATCCTCACACCTATCGTACTCATACTGTTGAAAATAGTGTACAATAATTACTTAATTACTTTATTTATTTATTTATTTATTTATTTATTTATTTATTTATTTATTTATTTATTTATTTATTTATTTATTTATTTATTTATTTATTTAGTAGTGGAAAAGTTAGGGCTCATGGCCCTCTCTTACACTTAACCACGTAAATTACAGGAATGTGGTCTTAATAATAATTGAATTACAGTATTTTAAAACAAATCACATTTATTTATCCTAATAACCATTCTAATGCTCCTGGGATTAAAATTCAAGCAGGAGAGAATACGATATCATATCTGCACAGTGTTGCATTTTCACAATGTGCATTACTTGGAAGATAGTAAGTAATATTTCCTGAATTTCCACCTTAATATTATTTTCACATCACTTGAATGGGTTCTATCAGTTTCATTAAAATATTACACATAAATACGTTCTGGGCATATCTTCTTTCAGTAAATCCGTCCTTAGACTAGTATCAACTGGATGTCCTTTATTTCCCTCTGTCCTGAATATCTTCCTTCATTTGCTTGTAACTTCTTCCTCCCTTCACATCTGTCAGCATTCCAAACTTTCTTCTTCCTCTCCATCTTTTTCTTTCAACTTTTCCCTTCATGATTCTCTGTAGTAGAAAATTTCTACGCAATATGTGACCAATTCACGATGTTTTCAACTTCTTTATCATCATGAAATTACTCTCCTCTTCTACACTGCTCTGAACCTCCTCATTCCTCACTAACGGTCCATTTCACCTTCTCCATTCTTCTCCATAAGCACATTTCAAAACTTTCTAAATATTTTTGTTCTTTATGTCTGACTGTCCACGTTTCAGAATCATAACACAAATGCCGGGGCTGTACCTTAATTAACGCCACGGCCTCTTCCTTCCAACTCCTAGGCCTTTCCTATCCCATCGTCGCCATAAGACCTATCTGTGTCAGTGCAACGTAAAGCCACTAGCAAAAAATGCTGATATTATATCCCTCCATTTCTTTCTTTACATTTTCTAATTTACCTTTCTCGTTCATTGTTCACACATTCCAAGTTCCTGTCCTCAGCCAAGAAATTTCAGTCTTCGTCTTATTTAACGGCTCAGCATACATCTTTTCTGATTTAGTGCCCACCCGGAGATCTGAATGTGAGCATATTATTCCAGAATATTTCTTCTCAGAAACAGCCATTCCATGAAGGGTTTGTCCCGTGGGACTAGAGATACCAAAAGGGTCTTTAATGCGGTGGTTTCCCCTTGCTTCCGCATCCTACGCCGTTGACCTCCGATAGTTTATTCTGCCTTTAGAAGTGATTTCTCATTTCAAAGTCATAAGAGTGCCCTAGACCTCCACCTTACACAGAGGCTGTTGACACTTGGTGTAGGAGGACCACTTATACCGGTGGTCATTCGGATTGTGGTGACTGTTACCCATATTCATCCCCATGTACAAGGCTGCCTCTTCTGTCATCTCCCCCGTACCAAAGTTCACCTTCTCTACCTTTGATGCCGTTGAAGTCTTCATTTGATCCCTGAGCTGGGACCGTTACCAGATACTACACACCGGGTCAGTGTGCTCTGGGATACACATAGGCAGGTGTGCCACTCCCTGGGCAGAGCTGCCTTTGTGGGCGTATATGTGTGAAGTATAACACTAGCATGTTCAACTCAACATATAGGAGATATTTCTCAGTAGCGTGATCAGTATCTTGTTGTATAATATCCCTGTGTGTCCTTCAAGCATATTGGAGTTTTTCCCATCAATAAATATGCTAATCCACATAGGAAATATAACATTTTGTGGGATGTAACCCCTTTTATATTATTCGGCACATAAGAGATTTTTCCACTCCATAGAGGCAGCCATTCTAAATCCCTTAGCGTCAAAATTTCATTTCCCCAATTCTGAGACATTGGAGGTTTGTTCCTGGCAGGGATGATATCAGGATCATGTTAACACTTCTCACTCCTTTCACCACTGCTTGTATTTGTTGCAGACCACTCAACTTGTGTCTGGGGAGAATCAATGGCTGCTGGGTGAGGGACTTGCAGCACTAGATCATCATGTCTGACCTCACTTTCACTGTTTCTGCACCTGGCAAGCTCTTTATTGCCGGAGAAAGTGCTGCCTTGTTCGGGAGAACTGCAATAGCTGCCAGCGTGAGCCTCAGAACATTCTTGAATTTCGATTCTGGGAAGGGGAACATGGACGACTTTATAGAGCTTGATTTGCCAAACGTTAACTTGCACCACTGGTATGATATAGAAGAGATTACAAAGAGTTTGTTGACGGAACCACTCCCTCTCCGCAGCGGCAACAGGCTAGGTTCTTTCAACATGGAGAAGCCATACTTGATAGACTTCAGCAAACTCCAAGGGAGAGTTAAGAAGTACGTTTCTTCTAACAGCTCACCAGTTGCACTGACTTCTGATCAAGAATGTGCACTTGTCTCTTTCTTCTGTCTCCTGGTGGGGATTTTCTCCTGTGTCTCCGTACCATTACAGAAGTTCAGCATGAACGTGACCACCCAACAGGTCACTGGCTGCGGTTTGGGAAGTTCGGCGGCATACAGCGTGTGCATCGCAGCTGCTCTGATTCACTTCATCCGTTGCAAACTGATGGAGGCAAACGTTTTAGGTAAAGATATATCCAGAAAGGGTTTGAAGACTTTGAAGTTTTGGTGCATAGACTTGGATAGTTTTGATAACCGAGAGAAAACTATGATATCCAATTGGGCATTCTTGAGCGATAGAGTGATGCACCGAAACCCATCTGGTATTGACAACAACATTTCCACCTTTGGCTCTATAATGCGTTTCCAAAAAATGGAGCAGCTACATAGCGGAGACTTGACGCCCATTCCGAACCCAAAGTTGCTCCGAGTCTTACTGATCCAGACAGGATTTGTGAGAGACGCTTCTCAGATCGTCACAACCATGATGTCCGTGAGAGGGCGGTACCCGGCCGTCTTGAACGCGGTACTCAATGCTATTGATGGAATATCGATTGAAGTCGCTCACATCATTGAACAAGGCAGTCCAACTACCGAAATTTCTCCTGACTCCATATGGTTGGAAGCAAATGCTGAATATGAGTTGGATAAGCTTGGGGTGAGTTGTTAATGACAATAAGCATTAGGAAGGGTAGACTATTTTCTTCTTGGCAGTAAAGGAGCAGAAAAGAACTAAAATACTACAGTGAAAGCTCTTTTAGCCGCTGACACACAAAGGGAATTATTTTTTGGTGTGTAATGGGGAGGTGTCCATGCTAGAGAGAGAGAGTTGTACTTACAGCGCGTAGTTTGAAAATTGGAAACTGTACAATTGCAGTAATGCATTTCGTGCAAAAAATTATAAAATGTATATGTTTCTGAGCTGGTGGTCTATCTGAAATTAGTCATCAATTTAGCACAGAAAAGTTTGTGTGGACAGGTGGTGGTGGTGATTACTGTTTAAAGAAGTACAACTAGGCAACCATCCTCTATATAAAACTAATCAGAGAGAAAAACGGAAGGGATCTGACACTTCGAAATATGAAGGTATCGGTAAAAGGAAGACAAGGGCCACGAAGGGCGTAAAAATCGAAGACACCCTAGCCCTCGGAAACCTAATAGCGTCGGGTAGGAAAAGCACAAGAGTAGACCAAGGAAGATCACATAGGATAAATGAAAGTGAGGAGACTGGCACAAGTAAGTGGAAGCAATGGCAGGACTCAGCTATAGCTCCGTGATCGCCGACCAACCCTCCAATGTTCAGAGCCCCTGAGGCCCCTTTTAGTCGCCTCTCATGACAGGCACGGGATACTGTGGGTGTTATTCTACTGCCCCCACGCACAGGGGACAGAAAACTGACACCGTAGTAACCACGCAACCAGTGTTCTCATCTACATATACTAAGTCTTCATCATTTTACTCACATCACTACCGCGGGCCAGAACTCTGCCTTCTATATTCAGCAGGTAAAAATTCTGCCGTGTTTTAAGTGAGTTTCCTTTTTCTTGGACTGGCGTTTTGTCTATGTCGCTAATGTCATTGATGGCAGCAGAAATTTGCTCATATTATGTATGTTGCAAATATTTATTGCCATAAAATTGTGCATTAAATCAGCAATTACATATTTCGATCTTGATAAGTGATCTTGTGACATGGTATGGGAATATTTTGTGCTGGATCAGCTCAATCAAACCAGTCACTGCTGATCTGCGTTTAGGGAAGTCGCTCAGGTGGCAGATTCCCTATCTGTTGTTTTCCTAGCCTTTTCTTAAATGATCGCAAATAAATTGGAAATTTATTGAACATCTCCCTTGGTAAGTTATTCCAATCCCTAACTCCTCTACATATAAACGAATATTTGCCCCAATTTGTCCTCTTGAATTCCACCTTTATCTTCATATTTTGATCTTTCCTACTTTTAAAGGCATCACTCAAAAAAATATTCATCTACTGATGTCATTCCTCGCCATCTCTCCACTGTCAGCTCGGAACATACCACTTAGTCGAGCAGCACGTCTCCTTTATCCGAAGTCATCCCAGCCCAAACTTTGTAACATTTTTGCAACACTACTCTTTTGTCGGAAATCACTCAGAACAAATCAAGCTGCTTTTCTTTTGATTTTCCAGTTCTTGAATCAAGTAATCCCGGTGAGGATCCCATACACTGGAACCATACTCTAGTTGGGATCTTACCAGAGACTTATATGCCCTATCCTATATCCTTACTACAACCCCTAAATACCTTCATGGCCATGTGCAGAGATCTGTAACCTTTATTAACAATTATATTTATCTGATCACCCCCATGAAGATATTTCCTTATATTAACAGCTAGGTATACTTACAACGATTCCCAAAAGGAACATTCACCCCATCAACACAGTAATTAAAACTGAGAGGACTTTTCCTATATGACTTTTCCTATATGACTTTTAACCACGTTTATCATCATACCATTGACTACTGTCCGTCTCACAACATTAACGAGGTCATGTTGCAGTTGTTCACAATCTTGTAACTATTACTCTGTACAGAATAATATCATCTTCAAACAGCCTTATCTCTGATTCCACTTCTTTACACATATCATTGGTATATATATACACTGACTGAGCAAATGTCATGGGAGAGCGGACCACTGATGCTCAGGTGTGTTGTATGCGCACCACACGCCCCCTGTGCCAGCGGCAGTTGTATAGGAGACCTTGTGAGCAGTGGCTGTGCATTTGACAAGTGTAACATGGAAAGTCGTCGTGAACTGACACCGGTCGAACGGGGTATGGTGGTCGGTGCCCGACAGATGGAAAATGCGATTTCGGAAGTGGTGTGGGAATTCGGCTTCACACGATCAACCGTATCCAGGGTGTATCGTGAATGGTTGAATGCGGGTGTCACCGTCCACAGCAGACGAACGACCGGCCGTCCAGCCACCCTCGATGACCGTCGACATTTGAGACGGATTGTCAATAGTGACAGACGGGCAACCGTGCAATAAATCACGGTTCAATTCAACACAGGCCGTGCTAGTCACGTCTCCCAGTGGACAATCCGTAGGAACATGGGTTCTATGGGGTATGGGAGCCGGCGCCGCACACGGGTGCCACGGTTAACCCAACGTCATCGGGCACAACGACGCGCATTTTTCGCCAGTCACCAAGGATGGACACTGGAACAATGGCGTAACGTGATATGGTCGGACGAATCACGATTTCAACAGCACCATGCGGATGGGAGGCACCATGTATGGCGCAGACCACATGAAGCGATGGATCCCGCCTGCCTGGAGGGTGTGGTCCAGGGCGCTGGTGTCTCTGTTATGGTCTGGGGTGCATTTTCCTGGTATGGAATGGGCCCCTTAGTTGTTCCGGAAGAGACTTTGAATGGTACGCGGTATGTTGAGCTGCTCGGAGACCATCTCCACCCATTTTTGGCCTTCCAGTGCCCAGACGGTTCTGCGGTGCTTCGAGATGATAACGCGCCACCATATCGCTCCCACGTCGCCCGGAAATAGTTCCAGGAACATGCAGCTGAGGTCCAATGACTGCCATGGCCACCCAGGAGCCCCGATATGAACCCTATCGAGCATATCTGGGATGTCCTGGAACGCAAGCTCCGTGCCATGGATCCTGCACCCACGAACAGACCAGCATTGTCGGCCGCTCTGCAAACGATTTGGTGTCAGCTGCGTCCTGAGAAACACCAGGGACTTGTCGACTCACTTCCACGGCGTCTCACTGCAGTTCGCAGGGACAGAGAAAGTCCCAAACGCTATTAGGTGACTATCCCATGACATTTGGTAAGTCAGTGTACATCAGTAAACATAAAGGTCCAATAATACTGCCTTGAGAAATTCCTCTCTTAATTATTACAGGTTCAGATAAAGCTTCGCCTACTCTAATTCTCTGAGTTCTATTTTCTAGAAATATAGTCACCTATTCAGTCACTCTTTTTTCTAGTCCAATAGCACTCATTTTTGCCAGTAGTCTCCCATGATCTACCCTAACAAATACCTTAGATAGGTCAATCGCAATACAGTCCATTTGACCTCCTGAATCCAGTGTATCTGCTATAACTTGCTGGAATCCTACAAGTTGAGCTTCAGTGGAATAACCTTTCCTAAACCCAAACTGCCTTCTGTCTAACCAGTTATTAATTTTGCAAACATGTCTAATATAATCAGAAAGAATGTTTTCCTAAACCTTACGTGAAATGCGTGTCAAACGGATTGGTCTGTAATTTTCAGCTTTATGTCTATCACCCTTTAAATTCTTCTATCAATAATATATTTGAAACTATCAGTGGTGGTGGTGGTGGTGGTGATTATTGTTTTAAGAGGAAGTACAACTAGACAACCATCCTCTATATAACACTAATCAGAAAGAAAAAATAGAAGGGGTCCGACACTTCGAAAAATGAAGGTATCGGCCAAAGGAAGACAAGGGCCACGAAGGGCGTGAAAATGAAAGACTCCCTAGCCCTCGCAAACCTAATAGCGTCGGTTTCGGAAAAGAACAAGAGTTGACGAAGAGAGGTCGGATAGGATAGATGAAAGTGAGGTGTCTGGCACAAGTAAGTGGAAGCAATGCCAGGACTCAGCTAAGGGCCCAGTGGTTGCTAAACCACGCTCCAAAGTTCAGAGTCCCTGGGGTCCCTTTTAGTCGCCTCTTACGACAGGCAGTGGATACCGTGGGCGTTATTCTACCGCCCCCACCCACAGGGGGATTTGAAACTATCAGCAACGGCGAGGAAAACCATAACCGTAAATGGAAACAGAGTAATCCTGAATTGGAATAACCTGATACTTGTCCGTATTGTGGTCAAATATTTCGTTTTGTCAGTATTCATTGAGTTCGTGCTCATCCCGATATACACAGGCAAAACATTACCCAGTGATATGGGGTGCAGGATGATCTGATACCCCGTCCTGTCAAAACTTATAATTCGGACGCGAATTCCGATGATGATAATTTGATATTTTGGGAACAACAGTTCTTAGAAATTAAAAAAACGAGTTCAAGATGATGAAAAATTTGACAGTGTAATGGAGAAGTTCACTGAATTTTTGCGTAGGACAAGATCTAAATGCAAAGGTCCTGAACATCCAGCAGTAAAATATTTCAGAGCTCGAAAGGCAAGGCAAATTAAACGTGAACCTTCAAAATAATATTCTACTTGTAGCAATCCTCGGCGTCGTGATAAACGGTTTAGGGATAAGAAATTAAATCAGTATAAACATGATCTGATTCAATAATATTACTATTATAGAAGAAAGAAGGTTGTTCCAAATATTGTGACAAATACTGAAGGTAAACAATGTACACTTACTGCTTCGGAAGTATATGACTTCTATACAGCGCTAGGTTTTGCTGATTATATTGCGTTAATATCTAAAGATAAAAAATCAGCAAGCCAATGCCTTTCCAAAGTAGGGCTCACACGGAATACTTCTAAATCAAAATATATAGTTCTTTAGAATGGCCAACTGATAAACGTTTTTATTAGGTCTATCAGTGGACTTCAGATGTCATCTATCGATAAGCAGGAAAACCTTAAATATTTGGGTGTTACATGCAACAACGAAATATCAGATGAAAGGAACATTATAACTAAACTAAGCAATAATTTGTCGAGACTTGTGAACTCAATTTTTCTTAAACCAGATCAGAAAATTAACATTATAAATCAATACATTTGGCCGAATTTGATTCATCCTTTACAGTGTGCACCCTTATCAAAACACAGACGCGGGTTTTAGATGATGTCGATAAATTAACCAGAAGTACAGTAGAGGAAATAATTGGTTTACCAACGGATTGTCCAGATTATATGCTCTACAACTCAAAAAAAAGTTCATGGAATGGGCATTATGAGAGGGTCATGGGAAGCTTTCCTTCAACACATTAACATCTGTAACCCTGTCTGTTGTTGACCCACTTCTGGTACAAACAAGAAATTTTCAACAAGAAATAAAGGGCAGTCTGCGAAGCCTTGGCTTCGCTCCCGATGAACAACCTAAGGTACAGACTCTTCGGAAGAAACTGAGAGATGAGCAGTTTGAAACATGGAAAAAACTACCACACTGTGGAAAAGGTGTCTCACATTTAAAATGGTCACAATCAAACACCTGGATTACAACGAAGAAAGTACTTTCAACTTCCCGATGGAATAATGCCATTAAAATTAACTGCAATATGATAGCAGTCCGAAGCGTTCCCGGTAGATGCTAAGAAACCGTTGCCGTCACTGCAACGAGATAGAAACCCACCCTCATATTCTTGGTTTCTGCTCGAAAGGGGAACTTATTGAGAAGTAATAGGCACCGTAGGGTGAGGAGCAGTATTGCAGAACTTCTCAAAAATCTGGCTGATTTGAAGTCTTTGAAGAAGTGTACTGTATCTCTACTGATGGATCCAGTAAACGTGCAGACATTGTCACGATTGACAGGAAGAGAAACATGGGCGTTGTTATTGATCCAACAATAAAGTTTGAGAGTAACAGTTCACAGGCCAAAGAAATTGATACTGAAAAGAAGAGACACTATGAACCCTGTTTTAAGTACTTTGATGAAAAGTATCACATACCCTCTAGTTGGTGGGAATTGATTGGGTTACTCTTCTGTGCGCGAGGATCAGTCACAAAGGTTTCAATGAATTTCTTCCTTCATTTTGGAATTCCCGTTTCGTATATAAAATATATTTGTTTAGATGTTTTACGAGATTCATTGACAATGGTAAATCATCATTTGTACGGTATGTGTATAGGAAAATAAAGTTTTCCTGATCGGGGATAACTCTAGGGCTACAACTGGGGAAATACAAAATTTATATATATATATAAGCTCATTTTATCAGATAGTGCGAAAATTATTATCTATTTGATGCTGTTACCATACGGTACCCCTTGTTCTAGGGCAGCTATCTCTTGTGGATTCTCTATCTCTCTTACTTAATGCAGAACATAGAATTAGCGAGAATAGGAAGTTAAGAACGGTCGCCCGATTGTTAGAAGGCAAGGCTTTTTCGTGGTATGCTGTCTTCAAATTTAATATCAAGACATACTCTGAGTTCAATGATGCCTTAATTAAGCCTTTTTTGGAACGAGGAAACACAGCATCAAACAAAATTTCAACAGTATTCGAGAAAGTACAATACCTCAATTAATACCTCTCGATATTCTGAATTTTTTACTATCACAGTTGATAAAGATGCAGTATTTAGATTCTCCTTTGCCTGAGAAGGAACTTATACAAGTCATTACCTTGCAGTATCCTTGTCATGTTCAGGAGATTTGGGTATCTGCAAATATTCAAGTCTTAGACCAGTGAGATGGGTACTAAGACGTCTTGATACTGCTCATGCACAAAGTACTTAAAGGCCTAGCAAGTGTTAAGACTTAGCTGCGCATCCAGTTCAGATTAGCACTCCTGAACAACAAAAACAAGTCCTGAAAATGTCGAGAGAAAGGAAGAGAGAGACACTCAATCAGCTACACCTAGGCTGTATACAGTGTACGGAAAACGCCCATACCGTAGCAAGGCGCCATACCAGACAAAACCTACCTGGCGAAGGCAAGATGGACAACAGAAGAGAGTAGAGACTCAAATGGTGCTGACCTAAATAAAAGATGAAGGAAATACAGGACTATCTCCAACAAGTCAAACAAGAAAATAATCAGCCTGGAGCGACTTCTCTTGAATATCAAGAGTACAATAGAAGAAACAACAACTTTGGTCAGACCTCAGATTCCACAGGTGCTGTTGCAAAAAAAAAAAAAAACTTAACATTTCTTAAATCGAGATGGCCTGAAAACGAGGAGGTCGGGACATTATATGTTGACATAGTCAATTATTGGCACATTGACGATACTGGTTTACTGCATGAAGACGAGTCACCTATTCATCAACTTTTAGAACGTAACCTAACAATTATTATCAATACCATTGGGTACTTTCAAGTCTCGCCATTAGTGGATTCAGCGCGCAAGTTCCTTTGATCTCTGATAAATTAATAATGATAATCAAGGACAAAAATAATATCCTTATTGCACCCATCCGTCACAACGGATTGCAAATAACCCCCGACAGCTCAAGGTAATCCCAGGGTATTTCATTCCATATGAAAAATCTAAAAAATTTCATTCGGTTCCGCTTTACGTGAATTCATGAAAAGAAAAATTCACCCAAAAAGAACGCAGTATTATGTAAATGATCGCCTAGTCCCAATGCTAATGTTATGAGATCACCAATAAATGCATTCATATTTACGCAATCAATGTCTCATCTTACAAACTAGATAAAGAATTAATTAACACTAAAAATTAACACTCACAAATTATATAAAAATAATAATCCACATTTTATTTAATTAGAGAATCGCCCTAAGAAATGAGAACTAAACTTGGGAACGGACTACATTTATCACTATATAGAATAAAATATTTCACGAATTGTAAGTCAAAGTCAGCGCTGGCTTATTTAAAAAATATAACATCAACTTATTCGAATTGTTTCTGAAATGAAATTGTAGTGAAGTACACAACACACTGAATCTGCTTTAACTACACTTTGTTTTACACCACAATTATCGCTACACAAATGTACAAAAACAGCTCACTCCGTCTTTACTTTTTTCTGCCGCTTTTTTCTCGGCAAAGACGAGTTATCTACGGTTTTTAGTTCACTCAAAGTCCACTAGGGGCGGCCTACACCGCTCCCCCTCCAGTAACCAAGTTACGATACAAACACAATATAAACATAAACAAGATATACCATAATCACAAGAATATTAAACATATACAACATCATCTAAATAGCGAGTGGGGAACCTGACAGTCCTTCCACTACGTGATTTTGTTACCACATTCTCCTTGCTGGGTTTGTCCTGGGAATCCGAGGTTGATCCATCAGGTGGGCAGAGTCCTTGTAAGACACCTGGTCGTTCTTCATGATGAGCTGTAGAAGTTTCATCATCTGCTGCTATGAAGTAGGCTGGTTTCAGGCGATCAATGGAGACATTTACAGATTTATTTTTTATGGTAACCGTGAAATATTTATCAGTTTTGGCAGTTACCAGGAAAGGACCTTCATATGGGGGTAGCAAAGGTTTTTTCACTCTATCGATTCTCAGAAATACATGAGTACATTTACTCAAGTATTTAAGGATAAACACAGTTCGGGAAGTATTGTGCTTAACTTCCACAGGCCTGAGTTGCTGCATGTGCTGCTGAAGTTTGGAGACAAAAGTTTCTGGTTCGGTATGAGATAGAGGGTTATCAAAGAATTCACCTGGAAGCCTAATATGCGTGCCATACACCATTTGTGCAACTGAACTGTTCGAGTCCTCCCGGAGTGATGCGCGTAGACCTAGCAACACAGTCGGAAGGGTGTCTGTCCACTTTATAGAGTTGTGGGCTTTGATAGCAGTTTTTATTGTTCGATGCAGACGTTCAACTTTACCATTGCTCTGCGGATGATAGGGTGTCGTACGTTTAAGCTTCACACCACACAATTCAGAAAGATTCTTAAAGAGCTGACTTTCGAACTGTCGGCCTTGGTCAGTAACTAGATTTGCTGGGACTCCAAACCGCGTCACCCAATGATCATAAAATGATTTTGCTACCGTCTCTGCTGTTATATTTTGCAATGGTATTGCTTCCATCTAGTTGGTGAAGCGATCTATACATATGAGGCAATATAGATAGCCATCAGAAGGTGAAAGAGGGCCAACAATGTCTATGTGAACAGTGCTGAACCTCTCATCAGGTTCTTGAAAATGGCTGACTGGCGATTTGGTATGACTTGTTATTTTGCTTTTTTGACATCCCATGCAAGCTTGCGTCCATTTTCTGACATCATTCTTGATACCAGGCCAGATAAACTTAGAAGTCATCAGCCTAACTAGTCTTTTTCCCTGGATGCGCCATGTTGTGGATCTGAAGAAAGAATTGTTTGCGAAATGCTTTTGGAATGTATGGCCTTATGTTGCTTGTGGAGGTATCACACCGCAGTAACTTTCCAGAAGGCAGTGGGTAGCTCTTGAACACGAGTGACCGACTTTCCTCTTGAAGTTGTTTAAGTTCACTGTCTTGACGTTGGCTTTCAGCGACTGTGTCGTAATCGATGACAGTCATAGATTCAATCCGTGACAGGTTATCCGCAACGATATTGTCCTTGCCACTAATGTGTTGGATATTTGTTGTAAACTGAGAGATATACTGAAGATGTCGCAGCTGCCGTGGAGATGCCTTCTCATTTTTCTGATTAAATGCAGAAGTAAGTGGTTTGTGGTCCGTATATATTATGAAGTCTCTTCCTTCGAGAAAATGTTTGAACTGCTTGACAGAGAGGTAGATTCCTAACAGTTCACGGTCATAGGTGCTATACGCTCTCTGTGTATCGCTTAACTTCTTCGAAAAGAATCCAAAAGGTTTCCATCCTTTTTCTTCATACTGTTGCAGGACACTTCCTACTGCAAAGTCACTTGCATCTATTTTTTTTGCTACGGGGTTTACGTCGCACCGACACAGATAGGTCTTATGGCGACGATGGGATAGGAAGGGCCTAGGAGTTGGAAGTAAGCGGCCGTGGCCTTAATTAAGGTACAGTCCCAGCATTTGCCTGGTGTGAAAATGGGAAACCACGGAGAATAGTTTTCAGGGCTGCCAATAGTGGGATTCGAACCTACTATCTCCCGGATGCAAGCTCACAGCCGCGCGCCTCTACACGCACGGCCAACTCGCCCGGTACTTGCATCTACTGCCAGGGCCAGCTGGTATGTTGGGTCTGGAAATGTAAGCAGTGCTGCATTTGCCAAGTCCTGCTTACATTTTTCAAATTTTGTGATCGCTTCTGGTGTCCAGTGAATTTGTCGCTTATCTTTCTTTTTCGGCACCTTTGAGATAAGCATTCAAAAGAGACTGAGTTTCTGCTGCATCCTTGAGGTAACGTCTGTAGAATTTAACGGTACCTAAGAATACACGAAGGTCATGAACTGTCTGTGGTAGTTTGTAGTCAACAATCGCTTTCACTTTATCTGGTAAGGGTCTGGAGCCTTCTGTGGTGATTAAGTGTCCCAGGAATTCCACTTGCTCTACACCAAGTACAGACTTTGAGACATTGATTCGGAGGCCAAATTCATGTAGCTTCCCAAACACAATCTTAAGATGCTCACGATGTTCCTCTACTGATTCTGAAGCAATTAGGCAGTCATCAAGATATGGAAAAATAAAGTCTAGGCCTCTAAATACCTCATTAATGAAACGTTGGAAGGTGCTTGGTGCATTACGGAGTCCAAACGGCATCACATTAAATTCATTTAAGCCAAACGGAGTGATAATAGCGGTTTTAGGTTTGTCTTCCTCTGCTACAGGGATTTGGAAATATGCCTTGAAGAGGTCGAGCTTGCTAAATATTTTCTTACCCCTCTCAAAATATGTTGAAAATCTTCAATCCGAGGAATCGGATATCGGTCTGGGATAGTTTGTGCGTTCAGTCGTCTGTAATCACCGCATGGTCGAAAAGTTCCATCCTTTTTGAGTACCAGTTGGAGAGGACTAGCCCATTGCGACTTTGATGGTCGAATAATTCCACTGTTTTGCATAAACTGGAATTCCTGTTTAGCAATGTGTAGCTTCCGAGGATCCAGCTGCCTGGGCTTGCAATAAACTGGTTGGCCTTCAGTTGGGATGAAGTGTTGAATGTCGTGTTTGATTTGAGTAGGTAGTAAATTAGGTTTCATTAAATCTGGGTAACTGGATAAGAAATCGGCAAACTTTTGTGCATTTGACATTGTGCTAACAACATTATCAGCTGTGATGGCTGTTACTTCACCCATGACAGAGAGTTTAGTCTCGCCATCAATTAACTGCTTTTTATTTAGGTCAATTAGTAAGCTGAGCTTCTTCAGAAAATCAGCACCTAATATGCCCTTGCCAATTTTAGTTACTATGAAAGGCCATTGGAATTGTCGACGGAGTCCCAAATCAATATTCAGTGTTCTAAGTCCATAAGTTGGGATTTCTGTACCATTAGCTGCAAACAATTTAAAATCTGGGTCACAGTTTCTGTTACTGGAAGTGACAGGGATTATTAAAACATCGGCTCCACTATCCACTAGGAAGTGCAAACCCGTGTTTTTGTCACGTACAAATAAACGGGGATTACAGCAATCCTTAATACTTTCAGTAGTGGAGCTTGCTGCCAACTCTACTACTGTTTGGTGTTTTCCAAATTTTTCCACGAGCATGGAGGCTTGTATTTGTCAGGGAAGCACTTATTACCAAATCTGAAGTGGTAGTAACAGTACTTTCCGTTTGGATCGTACTTCTTTTTGCTTCGGTTTCGGCTCGAACTTCGACTGCGGGGCCTAAAAGTGCGCATTGA
The DNA here is from genome assembly GCF_040414725.1 of Anabrus simplex. Taxonomy (NCBI): domain Eukaryota; kingdom Metazoa; phylum Arthropoda; class Insecta; order Orthoptera; family Tettigoniidae; genus Anabrus; species Anabrus simplex. Next base: position 163,263,812 of record NC_090279.1, on the reverse strand, counting down.
AGCTACCTGTTGCTCTAGGGCGGCTATCTGTGCAGAGAGTTTCGTGATAGCGTCGTTACTTACGGACGCATCAGTACCGCTATTTTCCACACTGTAAAGTTTACTGCAGGGATTCATTTCAATGATTTTGTCGGCCATAATTGCGATTTTTTCCAAGTTTTCGTCAGACACGATTAGAACATGTTTGATAGAGTCTGGTAATTTCTCAAGCCACAAGGTACGAAGCACTTTTTCGGAAACATTCACGCCTGCTAAAGACTGCATTTTCCTTAAAAGCTGACTAGGTTTCAGATCACCTAATTCTAGGCCTCTTACCAACCGTTTTATTTGTTTATCTTCGCTTTCCTTGAAGATATTTAGAAGGCGTTCTTTAGCCGCGGAATATTTATTCAGTTCCGAACTTTTGATAATGTCCCAAATGTTTTCGAGATATTTAGGTTCGAGCTGAGACACGAGGTAGTTAAATTTAGTGTCCTTTTGGGTAGTTCTTGAGATAGAAAACTGAGCTTCCACTTGAAAGAACCATATTTCAGGTTTTTCTATCCAGAAATGAGGGATCTTGATGCTTACCTCGTTAGCTTCACCCACCATGTGTCCTGAGTGAGATTCGTTTGCCGTTAGCGTACCCGTTGTGTTGTTTTCATCCATTGTTCTTCACGCTTACACTACACTTATGCACTTCGCGATGTTTATTGCGCACTTCCGTCACCGAATCACGTCGGGGTCACCAATTATGTAGTGAAGTACACAACACACTGAATCTGCTTTAACTACACTTTATTTTACACCACAATTATCGCTACACAAATGTACAAAAACAGCTCACTCCATCTTTACTTTTTTCTGCTGCTTTTTTCTCGGCAAAGACGAGTTATCTACGTTTTTAGTTCACTCAAAGTCCACTAGGGGCGGCCTACAAAATCAAAAATGTCAGCGTTACTGTCCATCATTATCCTTGGGACATCCTATGTATCACTGGAATGCATTATCCAATTGCAATTATTATATTATAATAACATTTCAAAGTCTCTTCTCATAATTATCTTCTTCTTTCTTTTCCTGCCGCTTTTTCCCACACCTGTGGGGTCGCGGGTGCGAACTGCGTTGCACATGTGGATTTGGCCCTGTTTTACGGCAGGATGCCCTTCCTGACGCCAACCCTCTATGGAGGGATGTAAGTACTATTGCGTGTTTCTGTGGTGGTTGATAGTGTAGTATGTTGTCTGAATATGATGAGGAGAGTGTTGGGACGGACATATATACCCAGTCCCCGAGCCAGAAGAATTAATCAGAAGCGATTAAAATCCCCGACGCGGCCGGGAATCGAACCCGGGACCCTCTGAACCGAAGGCCAGTACGCTGACCATTCAGCCAACAAGTCGGACAAAGTCTCTTCTCATAATTATACCGTCATTAAATACAAACAAAAATCTGAACTCAATTAATTCGGGTTCATTCTCGGATGTTAATCAGTAACGATTCACGTGCTAAGGCTTTACATCGCTAATGCCTGTTAATCCGGCTCCTAATGTATCATCTTCCTATATATTAACCTTTCATAAAATACAAATTCAACTATACATTGTTTAAAAATAAATAATCTTCCTATTCTATCCACATAATTCTTAATTTATATATGTATGGCTCTATATGCTTAAATCCGTCGTATACTAACCATAATCCTACTGTGCAAGCTATTTAATTCGTTTATGCAGTGTGAAGATGAACATTTCAATATAATGCTTTGCGATTACACTACCGCATATGTATACTATGTCTTATATCTGGCATTTATACGATTCGAGAATGTGTCACAGAACTCATATACTTCCTACATAACAGCTTTCTTGACACTACATTACCATCTAAATCTCAATTAAATATCAATATTCAATTTCCCTACCTTAATTCTGGTTACTCCCACGGTGTACTTCCTCTTATTTATTTGCATCGTTTCATTAGATTACCTTCCACATGTGACATTTAACTTCCTTAAACATATATATATCCTGCATTTACCATAAATCAAATATTATTCATCATATCACTTGATATACCTTCTTATTACATCGTCTGACGATCCATTACTATCATCACAACTATTCAATATTACTTCTTATTTAACATAACCTTCAACACAAAACGTTGCAATTACTAACATATTGCTTTGATAAATATGTCACTATGTGTTTTCCATACTTAACCCTTCTCAATAAAATTACGATGCATAACCTGATATAAGTTAATATTGCCACAATATCGCTCTACAAGGAGTACATAATTACAATCATTCACTTCTGACGTGCGGTCCATCTATGACGTAGTCCATGAGTATAATCTATGCAAGATTTATCGATATCCTAGAACACATATTAGCCCTTAGCGATCAGCTGTTATGTCAAGTCATTTCAAATTGTATTCAAAATCAAAATCTCTTTATTTGCAAATGAGGTTTCTACCTCGGTGGCAAATGGTACACTAAAATACATTATTGTCAAGCACTAAATTTTAAATTAACAAGAGAAGAAAAAAATTTTCTAGAATACAATAACATACAATTTATGCTAACAATTTTTTCTATTAAACAAACAGATCATCCTTAATAAATTTATATTGTTTACAAAATTCAACTTATAATATCTCCTATACTTACAAACATAGTCAACTCATATACAGTATGTGGAATTACTTCAAATAATACTATGCAACTGGTATAAGATTAAAATTTACATTGCATTTAGGCCTATTTACTTTTTGTTACCCATTTTGGAACCTAAGTAGCATAACGACCTGCTGCGTCTTAACCAGAGCCCCCTTTTGCCACCACTTTTCAGAGTTCCTGAAGGGCCTTCACAGCTACCGTAGCGGTCCCAGGGCCCTCGAAGTCCCCACTGTACTTCACCCCTAAAGGCAGTCCCCTAGTTTGGCTGTCCAAGCTCCATGGACCAGGGGATGGAATTAATTTTTTAACACACATTGTTTATTTACAGTAGCCTGCACTGGTCGAATGCCCTCTAACATTTATTTTCCCTGTTGCTGTTTATTCTCTTCTTGAATAACTGTACAGATTTTGGAAAAGGATCAAACACTACCCCCTGGTAAACTGTTCCACTCCTTCACGCCCTTCCCAATGAATGAAAATTTACCCCAGTCGCTTCTGCTAAAATTCCTTCTAATTTTATACTTGTGGTCAGTTCTGCCAATATAATTATTTTCCAAATGAAGCCTCTCGCGGATTTCTCCCCATGCTTCCTCTCCTGTATAGGCTCTATAAAATCCTATAAGTCTAGTTTTCTCCCTTCTCTTACTTAAAGTTTCCCACTCAAGTTCCTCTAACATTTCTGATACACTACTGTTCCTCCTGAAATCCCTTGTTACAAATCTTGCTGCTTTCCTATGCACTCTATCTATTTCTTTTATTAGGTATTCTTGGTTAGGATCCCAAACACTGTTTGCATATTCCAACAATGGACGAACCATACTTAAATAACTTTTTCTTTTAATTCGTTGTTGCATCCTTTAAGTAGCCTCATTATGATATGTAACGATCTGTATGCTTTCCCAACAATGTCATCAACATGACCCTTCCAGTGCAAATTACTGTACTTTCAGATCTCACACCTAAGTATTTACACTTGCCATCTTTTGGGATAACTACCTCATCCAAAGTATATTCAAATTCAGTTTTAAAGCTCCTGTTTGTAAATGTTGTAACAGTTATTTTTGATGTTATATTGTTCCCTAAATCATTTGTGTATATTAAGAAAAGTAACGGACCGATTATACTACCCTGTGCGATTCCCTTCCAAACTTTCTCTTCCTGTGATATATTATTTCCTACTTTGACTTTCTGAACCCTTGAATTTAGAAATGTTCTTATCCAACTTATAACTCTTACGTCCAATCCTATTCCCTCCAATTTCTTTAATAATATTCCATGTTCCACTCTATCAAAGGCTTTGGATAGATCAATGGCTATGCAATCTAACTGGCATCCTGAATCCAACTGATCTGATATGTCCTGTTGAAATCCCACCAGTTGTGCCTCACAAGAAAATTTCTTTCTAAATCCATACTGGCTCCTCATGAACCAATTTTTATCATCACATATCCCTCTGATGTACTTTGCTATTAAACTCTCCAATATTTTACAAACTATACTGGTCAGGCTGATTGGTCTGTAGTTCTCTGGTTTCCTTTTATCACCCTTTCCTTTATAAATTGGTATTATTATAGATTCCTTCCATTCTTTTGGTATTACACTATTATTTATGACATAGTCAAAGAGAAATTTTAAATAAGGCACTATGTACCACCCCATTGTCTTTAATACCTCCCCAGTAATTTGATCACTTCCTGCTGCTTTTCCTTGCTGAAGCAGTTGGATTTTTCTGAAAATATCTTCATTCGTGAATGAGAAGTTTCTTGTTTCCCTATGTGTCTCTCCCTCTCTATCTTCTGTTACTGTTTCCAACTCCTGACAATCTTCTACTAAATCTCTGAATTCCCTACTAAATAGATTTGCTTTCTCAGTATCTGTTGAATAGTGTTCACCCCCTTCTCCCACCATTGTAGGAATTTGTATTCCTTTTCCTTTTTGATTCCTAATATATGAATACATCTTTTTCCATTTCCCTTTGTGGTCATTACCCTGTAGAAGTATGCCATTCATATATTTATCTTTTGCTTCCTTTTTCACTCTATTCAGTTCCCTCATTACCTGTTTTCGAGTTTCTCCATTCTCCCTACCCTCTATTATTTTCCTGTTTACTATTCTACATCTATCGACTACTTCACTGATTTAATTGCCCAGATACGGTAATCGGTTCCCGAGATATAAATATATATAGTTCTACACTGCCTTAATATAGCATTAATATCTTAAATATCTCACACTTCACTGCATATTATCACTTGCACACATAAATATCATGGTTTCAAACATCTATTCAACTCCAAAGCATATGCCAACTAATCATATAATTTAAGAATTATGATACTAATTGTAGAGACTTAGCTCGTTTCTCGTTACTCCGATGTCAGTTGTTCCTCTTTGACCGTCACATGGTTAGCTTTGCGGTCTGGATCTAGGATTGAGCAGGACTCCTCCCGTTCAGAACTGGTCTTGGTAGGCAATAACCATCTCTCGTCATGGGCTGGTCATCTGGCTGGATAATACCTCTCTCGTCACGGGCTGGTCATCTGGCTGAATGATACCTCTATCCAGGTCGGTCTATCTTAAACCTCTAGCAGTTCATCATCTTCTTCGTGAGGCTGCCAACAAAGTCAAAGATTCCCGAGGAGAACATAGTTGTTATAAAATTCATATTAGAATAATATTTTTCTTCAGTTACTCTCCTTACCCTTCTTCTGCGATATATATTGCTAACTCTTTAAAACTGCGTATAATATATTTTATTTTTTCGGGGAGAAAATCTTCAGAATCAGCTTAAATAATCTTCAGAAATATTTTCCTCTTAGCCTCTGCGCCAATAAAAGAACCTTCCTTCAGTTCTTATCTTTCTTGTTCAGTTCGTATAATTGGGAACATGCATGATCCGGGGTTTTAATTAAAAATATGGTAATCTGATTCAAAATTTCATGCAGAATTCAAAAATGTGATCAGAATGTACAAATAATAACTCCAAGCATGATAAAAATCTAAATCAATGTACGGAATTGTCACGTGAGGCAAGTACGCGATCTCATTGGTCTGACGTCATCGTACAGGTTGACTGAATTAGCAGACGAAATAACACATAGTGTGCTGTGAGAAGCAGTATACACTTCGCGTATTTCTACTTTATGTTAGTGTCTGGTATGGTTAAATTCGAGGTCCATACATTGGATAATAATCTGAGTGGTATATTTTAGACTTAAAATGAATCCTGCGCAGACAGTGAGGCAGAAAACTTAGAAATGGTGTAGAGTTCCGATGTGCAATAACACATCGCATACATCCCAAACAAATTGTTTATAAATGTTCCAAAGACGACAAAACTAGGGAGAAATGGATTTTGGCGAGCCGGAGAAATGCTGGTGATATATCGGAAAAGTCTACAGTTTAGTTTTTTAAAGATTTTAACGTAAGATGAATTTGTTTGAATTTTCAATCACTTTTCCATGTCAGCTGTTCTAGTGGTAAGACTTTAAATTTTATGCTTTATTTAAATGCTTCAATTACATCTCGGAATATGAAAGTAATAAACAGTGCATTAATTAATGCTGATTATTAAAGTATTCTCCAAATCTAACCTATGTTTTGGGTGATCCATGTCAAGATAATAAATCAAAGGGGTTATGAACCATTTTGACAGCTCTAAATCTACCAATTTATCTTGGCATGCGACAGTTATTTATGTCTTTATTGAAGAGCTTAATTTGTAAAGGAATTTAGGCTATATCTAAATACTCTATAATATAACAAAAAATAGGCGTGTACATCATGAAAGGAAACAACGTGAATTTAACAAATGTATAACTCTACACAAAACCAATGCTTATCTGTTGGGGTCTTATAAGTTAACAATGCTCAATTATAATAATTATCATAATATTAATGAAATAAATAACATAATTGCTCACAGGTGAAAATAGTGATGTTGGTGTTTAAAATATTATCCAACTTAGCCAAGTTTTAGGTTATACAAGCCAAGTCAATAAACTGAAGGGTAAAAATACCGGGCGGGTTGGCCGTGCGGTTAGGAGCGCGCAGCTGTGAGCTCGCATCCGGGAGATAGTGGGTATCGAACCCCACTGCCGGCAGCCCTGAAGATGGTTTTCCGTGGTTTCCCATTTTCACACCAGGCAATGTTGAGGCTGTACCTAAGGCCACGGCCGCTTCGTTCCCATTCCTAGGCCTTTCCTATCCCATCGTCGCCATAAGACCTATATGTGACGATGTGACGTAAAGCAAACAGCAAAAAAAGTAAAATTCACAGCACCAAAAGACATTCCTGTATTGAACGACTAAAATGTCACCAGGGCCATAAGACCTATATGTGACGATGTGACGTAAAGCAAACAGCAAAAAAAGTAAAATTCACAGCACCAAAAGACATTCCTGTATTGAACGACTAAAATGTCACCAGGGCACTTTTCTTGCCTGATATGTTCAGCTTGTTAAAAGGCAAATGTAATTAATGTTATTGGCTTTACGCCCCGCTAACTACTTCTACGGTTTTCGGAGACGACGTTGTGCAGGAATTTAGTCCTGCAGGAGTTCTTTTACGTGCCAGTAAATCTACCGACACGAGGCTGACGTATTCGAGCACCTTCAACTACCACCGGACTGAACCAGGATCGAACCTGCCAAGTTGGTGTCAGAAGGCCAGCACCTCAACCGTCTAAACCACTCAACCCGACTTGTGAAAACTAGATGAAATCATATTTATCTTTATCATGTTTAACTTTTCCCACCACAAAGATGTTTAATGTTTCTCTTTCATGGGCCCCGGAAGTAGGTAGGCCAGTTGTCCCAACCATAAATATATATATTTTTTGGGAATGATAGATTATAGCCCTATAGTACTATGATCGTTCTTTCTTTCTTAATCGGTTTATCATTCAGGGTTGTTTTTCTCTCGGACTCCGCGAGGGATTTCCTGGAACGTGAGACTTCGGGTATGGTGATACAACTGGTGAGGAGGGCCATTACCTCGCCCAGGCGGCCTCACTTACTATGCTCAACAGGGGCCTTGTTGGAGGATGGGAGGATAGACAAGGAAGAGGGAAGGAAACGGCCGTGGCTTTAGGTGCCTGGAGGAGAAGTGGGAAAATACGAAAAACCACTTCGAGGATGGCTGAGGTGGGATTCGAAACCTCTCTACTCAGTTGACCTCCCGAGACTGAGTAGACCCCGTTCCAGCCGTCGTACTGTTTGTTTTCAACTTTCATGGCAGAGCCGGGAATCGAAACCGGGCCTCCGGGAGTGGCACTCATTAACCACTACACCACAGAGGCGGACTAGTACTATAATGCTACCTATATGTTTATGTTAGTGCTGAAATCCGATTTCTTACTTTACTAATGCTGAAAATCCGAAAATGTAATGTTATTCTTTAATATGGGAATCAGTCTAGAAGGAAATGTTGAAAGTGGTGTAATATCTATCCAGGTTCGCTGTTATCCTAATACTATGGGTTACAGTACATTGCACGTATATAAAAGACGCCACTTACAAACTTGCTTTTTATCCGCGAGTTTCTGCGGCCACAAAAGTCACTATTTTTCAAGAATGATGACATCTACACATGGTAGATTGTCTGACAGTGCTGTTTTGAACCTTTCTTCTGTCATTTCGAAGTTATTCGCGATCATGAATAATAAACAATCGGCTTTTAGCAACGACTGATGCACGACGGCTAGTAGAGCTGCATGCGGTACTGGATCGTGACGTCACAGCGCGCCGCTTACGCCAGAGGCCGTTTCACTCGCCTTGCGGAAAGGCAGTATTAAATATTTTTTAATGGTAGAAAACATGGCAACTTACCACAATGCAATACGTTTACGTACTATTTCATTGGTGTACTTTTCAAAAAAAATATTTGAAAATTATGCATGTTCCCTATTCTTCCTTGCGATAATGTTGGACTTGCTCTTCGGGTTCCAATAAGCGTATTTAATCCGAGCTCGCTTATCTGTAGTATTTTGGCTATTCACAGTATATTTTTGGATTGATTATCTCGTTTTCTTCTTAATGAATATAGTCTTTCTTCAATAATTTCGCCGAAATCTCGTAGAATTCCGTCCTATACGTAGCACGTTCGCAATTCACGTCTTGACTCTGCCAATTCAATTTTTCAAGTATTTTTTAATAATCTCTTCTGTTCTATTTTTTCTTTAAAACAATCTACTTGAATTTTTCCTGTTCTGCACCGCCTTCGGTCGGTATACATCCGTTCCCAGTTATACACGGCCTTCTGTTATACCACGATATCACGACTTCATTGTGTATTCTTTTAAGTTGAGTGGGCCATACCTTCCTTCGGCGCCATTTTGTAAACGTCTAGGAAATGCAACGGGCACTTTATTTTACCAGTGGCACAAATCAAGATTAAGGGTATCATTCCTGACAAGAATATTAAATGCAAGCAGCAAGCTTTCCTTGAATTTGCTATAAATGAAGAACTGTTTGAACACATTTTCCTGATAGTTTCCCAAATGAAGTTTAATCTTATCTTAGGTTCGGATTTTTTGTGGAAATATAAGGCAACATTGGACTCCTCTGGTAGGATTGCAGCTGGTAGATTGTGAAAATAATAGACTTCAAGGGATTAATTTGTCCAGTACAAAAGTTGATGGTGTGATTGGCGATGTCGCCCCAGTCGACCAGGTACTAAGTGAAGAGGTTGATTCCGAGGAAGAAGAGGGACCCATTTTCAGGTTTTATGTGACAAAGTGGCGGTGGTGGTGATTATTGTTTTAAGAGGAAGTGCAACTAGGCAACCATCCTCTATATAACACTAAACTGAGGGAAAAGAATTGAAGGGACACGACACTTCTAAAATTAAGATTTCGGCCAAAGGAAGATATGGGCCACGAAGGGCGTGAAAATGAAAGACTCCCTAGGCCTCTATACGTAATACCGTCGGGGTCGGAATAGAACAAGAGGTGGCCAAGTGAGGTCGTATAGGATAGATGAAAGTGAGGAACCTGGCACAAGTAAGTGGAAGCAATGCCTGGACTCAGGTAAGGGCCCCGGGGTCGCCAACCCACACAGCAAAGTTCAGATCCCCTGGGGCCCCGTTTAGTCGCCTCTTACGACAGGCAGGGAATACCGTGGTCATGTGACAAAGGGCCTGAATATTTTCACCTATATTGCCGGCGTAATTGAAGCCCCAGAGCGCAATCCAGATATAGCTGCGGCAGGAGAGGAGATTTATCGCTCCTATCCGGATGTATTCGGTGAGAAGCCAGGGGAAATTATAGGTTTCAAACACCACTTCAATGTCGGTGATACATAGCCATACAAACGCAAACCATACCCTGTGTCCGAGAAGTACAAGGATGAGACCAGGGTACTTATTCGTCAGATGGAGGCTGACGGAATTATTTCCAAATGTGTCATACCGTATTGCCCCCATTATTCCCGGTCTGCTCAGCTAGAGAGCGAGAGTCCCAAGGGTGGACCGTTCGCTGTCTGGCTTCGCTTACTTTTTAAAAGTGGGGGAAAATACAAGGGCTGGCGTCAATGTTTTTAAAAATTTAAAGAACAGGTTTTGACATTTATTTATAAACTAGCACTTGATAACACATTTAACAATTTATAATAATTAAATCTTGATGGAAATTCGAAATCAAAATCTTCTCTGCCAGTTTCCTTAGATGCAGCATTATTTTTCTCCAACCTTTTGAATTTGAATTATACTGAAAATATAACATACTGACATTAGCCAACTTCTGGCTTAAAGAAACAAAATAAAAATTTATGTTGGAAGGACCTCTACCTAATAATGTTGTAATTATTTACAAGTGGCTAGAACTGAAATCTCACTGAACTACCTGGCTCGTAAATGATCCTAAGTCAGCCTAGGTTAATTTAAATTATCAGGTTCATTAGTGATAACATCTACCCGTACAAAATGAAATTTTAAATTCTTCAAGTAAATAAAATAAATTATGGCGTCATTACTTTACAAAAATCTTCTTAGAAAATATTTAATCACGTCTTCCTACTCGTGGATAAGCTTAAATTACATTATCTCATTCATCAAGCATGAGTTCCATTGAACTGTACTGTAAACATTATTTGTAAGAAACATTAGTTAAAAAATTCTCTATCAGACTTATTTTCATTAAATTATACTCTACTAATAATTATTTCACGAAACTTCCTTCAATATTTGACTGAACAACACGTGAAGGTAATTCTTAGCCTCTGACGCCTTGAAAAAATTAACATTACAAACTTTAAAATAAGGGGAAACATTGTCCACACGATTGAAATAACCCACACTTATTCATTGGTGTCGGGTGCCTTAATCTTGCCTCAACATAATTTTAAAATAAAATTCACTAAAGGGTTAACTTCCAGTAAATCAAATCGTCTCAAACAACGATGTTGATAACCTGGGCCCAACATGATGAACACCTGGCCAGGTCAAAACCACATTTCAAAAATATCACAAGTCAATGAAAATCACTACAGCACACACTCAACATTCACACAAAGACACACGAATATTATTTAAATTATTTACAGCGAATTACAGACTTTGAATATTTGATTTTGATTTTTACCATCTGCACATGGAATATCACGATGACGGTATCATTCAAAAAATCAATTTACGACTCTCTCAGAAATGTGATAAAAATCTGAGTAATCACTCAGTCAGGGATGATGAAGTTTTCACAACGTTGTTCATAATAATATCAGAGGTTGATCTTTGGAAGAATTGTCGTTTACAGATGCGCACGTAATACAGGTCAAACATTAGCATGCGAATTCATACTTCATATGTCACGACTTTTATTATAACCTAAACCTACACTCATCAATCAACACGTGCTCCACATTTGAAGAAGTTATGTTTCACCAAACACATACTCTTCAAATAAATTCAATAATTCAATGAATACAGTAAATGTTCCTTCGGGATTCTGCCATATTCCAGGCTCATATTCTACTTAATTGAGCACATATTAACATCTTACAACAAGATTTAAACTCATGGCCCTTAATCATTGGTTTAACCCGAGCTGGAATTATTATTATTATTATTATTATTATTATTATTATTATTATTATTATTATTATTATTATTATTATTATTATTATTATTATTATTATTATTATTATTATTAGACTGCTGGATATTAATTTGCCGTAAATCTGAGTTCGACAATAAACCAGATGACACTAACACGCGTGAAATCCAACAAGATAAATAAGATGAAATTTTACATTGAAATCCGACGTAACAAATATGCCGTAAATCTGTCCCACATGGCTTCCACGTTTGAAAATAATTTCAAAATTAAATTATCATTTACCGATGAGGACAATAATTTTTAAATAACACTGAACTATTTGTTGGGACATTTAGAGCAATAATAGAAGACACACACAGTCGAATTACTCTAATAGAATCCAATAATTCAAACACAACGTGACAACTCTACCATTACCCATATGAAAGAAGAATGGAAATATCAGCTAATTATGCAAATATAATAGAAATACTACCACTAATGAATAAGTAGTCATTGTTTCTACAAAGATGAACAGATAAAAACATTATAAATTGGTACTTAAATGTATAATGAAACTGTATCTCCGCCGATATACGGGAATTACTCGATCACATGTTGCTGGTCATCTTCTTCCGTCGTTATCTCTCCATGTTAGATGTTGCCTACATTTTATTTCACCATCACAGCAGCCAAGTCCAGACCAGAGATAATGTAGGGTTCCTCTTCAAGTAGTTGAAACATCGTGAAGAAATGCAGTAAACACGTTGCGGTCCTCTTCTTTCTTCTGGTACGGTGAAGGCTGAAACTGACACAAATTTTTAGTAGATGTTCCACACACAACGTCGAATTTTATAGAACAGTACGTATCTTAGCCCTCGAAAATCTGCTAGACTCGTTGACTGTTCTACTGTAGGACGGTAGTAGACTTATACTGTCGCAGAATTGAAGTATTACAGACTTCAATTATCAAAGTGACATAGCGCCTGCGTCGTAAAAATCCAAGTAGAAGAGGGTGTTTCTTCGGAAACTTGAGTATATAAGCGTACCTCAATGTGGGTGTGTCTCCATATCTCTCGCAATTGGCCGTCGTCTTACACCTGATAGGTTACAACAATTCTCGAAATTACTCTTACTAGAATATTCGACACGCGCAATACACCTTGCCTTGTCTTGAGAGTTCACACTGGGTCACGTGATACAGCTGACTGGTCGATTGACAAATCAATACTTCGCTCTCGGCTGGTAAAAACTGGTTCCGTGCACGCGAACACGTCTTCGTAACACAGGACTGGAAATATTTCACCCGTTCTAATAAAATAAGAGCCTCTCATTTAACACACAATAAAATGTTCGTTGTAGGCCAAATTTGAAGAGGACAGTATATTAATCCACTCACTATAGTAAGGAAGCCCAGTGGTACCCTACGATTGTGCCTTAATGCTCGTGTCTTGAATGACCACCTTGTATTAAAATGACCACCCTCTTCCGCTTAAAGATGCTAATAAGAAGAAGCAGTAAGAAATTTTCTACAAGGAAAAAGGAAACGGAACCGTAACTTCAGACAGCCCTTGCAAGTGGGAGATAAAGTAGTTAATAAGTAAGACTATAATGTCCCCTCCGGTGTTACGCATGTACGCTAAATTCTGTCCTCTGTATTTTGACCCTTACAGGATTGCTGAATCATTAAATAACGGCGCATATAGGGTCAACAAGTTAGATGAGAGCTCCGAAGGCATTTACAATGCCTTTAATCTTAAAAAATACTTCGAGAAAAATGGAATTTTAAAACAGAAAATCCTCATAAGTATTTCCTTTTTCTCTGAGAGGAAGCGATATCTACCAGGAATGCGCAGTACATGCTGTATGTTTTAAGATGAATATTATTTAATCGTCACGGGCGTCATTTACTGCAAGCTTGGTGTGTCTACGTTTAGCAGAGTGAGGCAGGATGAAGCGCAAACAGCTGCAAGTGACGTAGGTGCAGGAACAAGACAGGCTACCCGCCCGCTCAGCCTCTTGCCACATGGACTAGCGTTCCAGAATAAACGTCACGCCTTCCAGAAACATCTATTCGAAAATTTTCAAAAACTTCTGTGATAGTGGTCGTATCAACTCGAGAGATACGTCATTTTGTAGGAAATTATGTGAACGTTTACCATAGCAGTGAGGGATTTTTGCATTATTCGACTTCTTAAATAATCACATCTGATTACGTATGAGCTCCAATCGTATATAAGAGGAGCCAGCTAAGCCGTAGATACCAGTCATAGCAGGTAGTTCTGATGTGTCAGACTCACCACGCTACGTCGTAATTCTGTTCGACGGAACATAGTACTATTCAGAATCTATCTCAAATGCTGCGAGTGAAATTAACTTAGGTTCTACAAGTAAATCGTCCTTAGAATTTGTGTGCAAGTAGGAACTTTGATAATTGTCAAGTCTTTAAATTTTTTCAACGGATTGTGGAACTTAGATTTCTCACCATCAAGTGTTGTAAATGTGCTAATTATTTCAAAGTTACACACTGTAACATTATGTCATTAACTGTGGTTTTTCCTGAGAGTTTCTCTAGTTTGAAACTCAGTTCAATTTATTTCATTTGCTACACAAAGGTGGTCTTGAAAGTGCTTAAACTCTTTCGTTATAACAACACTATTAAACAAGGAAAAAACTTTTTTCACAAAAATAGGCGTACTTTATTATTTCTGCCTCTTGAATTAAAAAATGACACTGAAAATATCGTATCACCCACAGTTTTGGCCCAAAACGTATACTTTGTTAATAATGATATCACGTATTGAAGTAGTACATATATATGGCACACGAATCATGCTGAACTAGAATACAAGTTTAAACCAACAACATATTGAAATCGAAACAGACTTTCAACGTATTAGGTGAACATATGCAAACAGAGAATGTGGTAGAAACATGCACTAACGTAATTAATTCCCTGCTTTCTTAGTTGTCCTGGCGTGCCCCCTGCTTTTCCTCTTATGGGACATTTCTGTGTGTTCACGGTGAGGCATCCAGCAGTAGTCGCCCATCATCCGAACATCCCAAGTTCCTCACTTACAGCACCAAGGTTTGGAGGAAAAAGTCAAGGTGAGAATGTACAAAATGTAACCACAAACTCATTGAGCATCCAAGAATTTTCAACTTCGTCAGCATGTTCTCCACTATGTCGACGCACTCTGGGCTGCGATTGTTTCTCAGGAAGTTTTGAACCACACACTTAAAGACAGTTCAGTCTTCTCGCTCCACGGCATTCATTGAATTAAGGAATCATCTTAGCATCTGACATGTTGGGGAACTTGTCACAGAGATATTTGAAACAGTTGCCACACGTATGTAATGCTTTGACAAACTGCTTCATAATGCCCAGTGTGAGGTGCAGAGGTGGCAAGAGTATTCTGTCTCTTTCCACTAGAGGGTCACACTTGATACTTTTGTCCCCTGGAACCAATTCCAACCTTCGGGGCCACTGCTTTTGCTCCCAATGTTTGTCACGAGGACGACTGTCCCATTCACAGATGAAACAAGGAAATTTGGTATATCCGGTCTGTTGCCCTAGACCATAGGGATGCCAAATCGTAATGACTTCCTCTTTCCTGCCACCCACCGTCGTAAATCTTCTACACACACAATGCATACGACCTGTGGAGCCCATGGTTTATCGATGTCGCCGAGTTTCACACCAAAATAGGCATAGTAGACCTTTTTCACGAAAGCGGTAATGTTCCTTCGGTCCTTTTTCACCATAAGTTCACCACGTATATAACAAATACTGTTAGGAGAGTTTACACAACATCGGGTAGACATTCTGCACTAAGACTAACACGTACATCATTCCACAAACAGAACACAGTGACGGAAAGGCAGCGTTGGTCAGCGTCATTTAACGTGACAGTTCGCTACGTGCCATTAGGAGCGCAAGTGTTGAACAGTTGAAAGCGATGTACCGCTTCTGAGCTTCATATGGTGTTTTCATGTCTATTACAATAAACAATAAAACCCCATATGAAGCTCAAAATATCAATCAGAATATTATTATAATACCATTAAATTCCATTACCATTAATCACCGTAACATGGGGTTAATTGGGACACTTTTTTATTTAAACCTTTGCCATTTTCATAAAAAATGTTATTTGTGATAAAGTAACTGTTTGAAAATTTGGGTTTACAGTTATACTTTCTAAACGTGAGGTAGTATCATTTCTACAGTTACACAGAAATGGAGAAATTTGAATTTAATGGGTGTACCAAGTTATACCCCAAGTTTTGGTTTTTTGGGACACTTGATTCAAAACACCTGTTGCTCTCAAGTTAGCCTATTGTAGCATAACTGGGGACACTTCAAGTGTATAAATAGATCATACAAGTGAAAAATAAATAACATCATTTTTTATAATGATATATTTTACCATAATTGAACATATTTGATACTAGATACAGACCCTACCGTAAACTTAGTTTTTAATTTCAAAGGGGAATGTAAATTTTTCCCTCCTCACATTGACTGGCTGCACACTAGTTAAAATTACATTTACATCAATTTCCATAACATTATTTACAATTGGAAAAATATACACATTTCCGAAAGATTTCGAACTTTTTCTTAGAATCTTCACTGTTACTTTGTCGTTATCAACACCTAATTGTGTGATCTGTCTGTAATAATGTTTCATCACTTCTTTCTTTGTGTTCTCGTTAAAAATCAAGTTCACAAGCACAAATTCACCAACAGAAAGTTTATTTATGTTCACTCCTAAGTTGTCTGGTACCGGTACGGATGTTTCCTCATCATAGTCACTTAAGTCAAGATCGGAGGCCGAGTTGTGAACAGAATAAGTGTCTGTATCGTCACTAGAGGTCTCCTCAAATTTCCTTTTACGCCTATTTTTTGCAGCATTGGTGTATCATCTTCTGGTATATCTTGAGCATTAGGGCTCACTGAAAGAGATTTTACCAGTATTACTCTTCCTGGTGGAACATGTAACTTTTTTTCAACGACTTCAAAGGCTCAGTTTCTCTTTTCCTGGATTCTTCCAAATACGTTTCAAATGTAAGGGCCCGTTCACTGCTAGAATTATCAGCAGATGTAGATGTCGATGGTACTTGATCAATAGATCGTGTCCTTTAGTGGGGAAAGCCTTTTCAGCACTTGGTCTCTGACAATAGGGGCAATTCCTGATGCTTTAAATCCACTCTGGATGTCTTTGGATATGGCGTCAGTTCCCATTTCCTCTATCGTTAGCTTCAGGAGACGTGTAAATTTGTCTTTGGGAACAGTTTCTCGGTTCTTGTTCTTCCACTTCACGCCATTTGATTTTTAATGGTCGGAAAAAAGCGACATCCAATGGTTGAGCGAGTTCAGTGCTGTTGGGGGGACAGAAGAACAAACTTAATGTTGTTGCTCTTACACTCGTTTATAATCCAAGGTGA